>NC_045958.1:1862484-2162484 GCF_010909765.2 Amblyraja radiata | reverse complement strand
AGCAACATCACCCGGCGAGAACGGCCAGGAACATCGGGCCTCCGTAGAGGCAACTGTGGAGGCCTCAATGGGCCCGACTATGGGTGAACTGGGGTTGGGGACTGGGCTTTGTGCCTTCCCTCATGGTGGGAGCCATTGTGGGGGGATGTTCTTTATGTTTAATCTCTTATTAATGTTATGTCTGTATTCTTTCTTTATGTGCTGCACTGGCAAGAAGCATTTCACTACACCTAGGTGTATGTGACTAATAAATAACCTTTGACCTTTGACCTTTGTTGGGGAATCCCGGAAAATGAAGCGCATCTCATTACCAACTGACTTGTGTCCCCTGTATTATGAAAAGGCTTTGGGGCGTCAGAAAGTGGGTCACTTTCCGCAGTATAGTTAAGTCCCTGTCCCATTTACGTGTCCTTGACATGCTAATTACGCGACCTCGTGGTCGCGTTGAGGTGCAACGGTGTTGCGAAGGTCGCGCACAACTTCATGCGTCCGCACAACCGTCTGGAGCGTGTGACTCAATGCTGGAGTAACTCAGCGGGACCGGCAGCATCTCTGGAGAGAAGCAATGGATGGTATTTCGAGTCGAGACTCTTCTTCAGTCTGAAAGAAGGGTCTTGACCCGAAACGTCACCCATTGCTTCTCTCCAGAGATGCTGCCGGTCCCGCTGAGTTACTCCAGCATTTTGTGTCCATCTTCAATTTTCTTGGCCCCGCTCTGGGAGTAGAAGTGGGGGCGGATCCGGACCGCAACGGCCGTGAGCCCCAGGCCGAGCTCGGCGATCGTTTGCCTGCTTCTGCTGCTGTTGGAGGTGATAAGTTGCGTCGCGCCAGGGTCTTGGGACTGTCCCACTTTGGCCGTCAGTTTCGCGACAGGCTGTTGGTGCGCAAAGATTTAGTTCGGTACAAAATCCCGGAGCGCCGCGCGATACCGCGCACAACTACATACCCCTCCGCGCTTCTCAATGGGACCGGCCCCGCGCGGCCATATGATGCCCGTGTGCCTCAACGTGACGACGAGATCGGGTAATTTGCGTGACAAGGACACGTAAGTGGGACAGGGCCTTTAGTCTCTAAACTGCTGTGGTAGCCACAGTATTAATACTACTAGTCCGGTTGAATTCATGGTCAATGGTGACAGCCAGGATATTGATAGTGATTGAAGTCTCCAAAAATACTATTTTTTACCACTTCTCTGTCAATCTGACAAGGACATTGACAAAGAGCTTTCTTCCCAATGTCAATTGTACGAGCAACATTTGTATCTTCTATAAACTTTTTTCATGTTGATTATATTACTTTTAACGTGTTCAATTCAATGTAAGAGATGGGACTTTTTTACCTGAGTTCAGAGTAGCGTACTCGGTTAACAATCATGAAAATACCCATCAAACATTCACCGTTACTTTTTGCCACTGAGCAAGTTTTGTGTTTAATTTGGTCCCTGGATTTTTTACTTTATTGAACAGCCTGTCAAGTAGGGTCATAATATCGATGATGCTTTTGCAGCTGCACTCTGCTGGCAATAACCACCTTGAGCTTGCAATTCTATCTTAATTCAACTGCCTTTCCTATTCCTACTGCACTGTCATGGTGAGGACAAATGCAAACTAAAGAAAAGCACCTCATATTCTGGTTATATTCCACTATATTCTGCACTCTTTTAGACTGAAGTGAGATACAGTGTGGAAACAGGCCCTTCAGCCAACCGAGTCCGCACCGACCAGCGATCACCATGTACACTAACACTATCCAACACACTAGGGGCAATTTATAATTTTTTTTACCAAAGCCAGTTAACCTACACTCCAGAACGTCTTTAGAGCGTGGGTGGAGACCGGAGCACCCGGAGAAAACCCACGTGGTCACAGGGAGAACATGCTTATTCTGTACAGCACCAAAAGTCAACATTGAGCCGGGTCTCTATCGTTGTAAGGCAGCAACTCTACCACTGTCCACCATACCGCCCAAAGCACGCTTGTATTTTTCTATTTACCTCGTGTACTTTTGCATGGCTTGATTGTATTCATGTCCAACCCTAATTGCTTGAAGTTAACGTTTTCAGCCAGCACCTATGTTCTCATGCAACCAATACAACCAACAGATTAGATCCAAGCCTGTCACATCCACCCAAAATAACAGGCACCACAAATATCTCCATTATCAACTATGGGGCAGCCCACCACATCAGTACAAGAGAGAAATTTGAAACATTTCAATCAGAGGTTACAAAGTGGGTGATCCAACTTGGCCTCCCCCAGTGGTCCCCAGCATGACAAGATGCCAGTCTTCAGCCAATTCAAATCACTCCACATGATAGGAATAATGGCTAAAGGCACCGGATACAGCAAAGGCCATGGGCTTCCAAGGCATCTGAGAAGATTCAGCATGTCCATGAGCATTCTTTCAAACTTCTACAGTTGTGTTTTCCAATATACTGCTGAGATGTATCTGGTATGGCAACTGCTCTGCTCTGAGCTGCAACAGCAAGACTGGAAGAATCCTGCAGGATTCCAGACACCCTGTCCATTCCCTCTTCCAGAAGAAGATACTGGAGCTTGAAAATCTAGATGTCCAAATTGAAGAGAGCTTCTTCCACATTACATCAGACTGAGGAGACACCACTTCTTTCACTCCACCTTCACGGAGGTGCTGCCATGTGTTCTTATTCGTAACCCCATTCAATTTGCTTATTCTGTTTTTTCTCTTGCTTTACCTCACATCGCATTATAATCTTTGCACCATGGAACTGTTTATTATCGTTATATTTATCATCACTGTATGTATATTATTTACCTGGAGACTCACGTCAACGGGGAATTTCATTGCATCTCTAATGTACAGTATATGACAATAAACTAATTTGAATCTGACCATCTAAGAAGATAGTATTGGTCCATGGACAAGGTCTGATTATCAATATCATTCTTATATGTGGAACGGAAGAATATTTGATCCTTGTCGGATTTCCAGTTTTGACTTTGCAGAGAAATGTTACCTCCACCCAACAAACCCACATCATTACCACCCTACCCCACGCTACCCCACCCCCAACTCACCATACTCCACCTCACCACTTGTGTATGACACAACTGCTGTGTAACAAATGCTCCTGCATAGTAACTGAGTCTTTGCACTCAAATAACATAACATGCAGCAAACTTTCTGATGGACATTCTAGTCTGGTGCAAAGATAAATCTAACTCTTCCTTGGTCTACTTCACTTTTGATTCAGGCAAATACTGCCCTGGGTGAACAGTGACATGTCAGATATTCCTGCATAGAAATCAGATAGCATGGAATTTATGTTCTTCACCCGCACAGCATGAGTTGAGGTTTTATTAAAAAAATATGGAAACAACTAAAATCAAAGAGAGAGAAATCTTGTTTTTTAAGAATGTGAATTGGAAAAATAAAATGAGGATAAAAGAATATTTATTCTCTATATTATTGACCTTAACTGCTGATATGTGTAGGGAGATAAGGACAAACCGTAGGGCCAAAGTTATTTACCAGCATGAGCATTCACATGCTTAGGAGAGCTTTCCTTTTAGATGTTTTTAAAAATTAAATGTGCAATCAGACATATCTGCTTTTTTGATGAATTCAAAGGATTAAATGTAATGTTCTCACAATAGCCAAGAAATCTAATGGATCCAAGGAACTACTTTAGTGCTTGCATTAAATACATTTACAGTAGGTCTTTCTCAGAACAAATGCGCTTGAAATCAAAATCAGCTATTGAGAGATTCCTCAACTTGAATATGTGCTGCATATTTTAGAAGGATTGAGCTGTTCTCCACAATTCAACAATTCTAGTGCAACCTTGTAAAATAGTTTTATTGCTCATCCACTTTACACTATCAATCAAAGAAAGAAAAAGCCATGTTTAAACAATATGCACAGAGTCCAGCTGGGAGATCTATGGGAATAAAATCACCCTTCCTTACCATCTGGTCCAAATGGGACAAAGGAATGAAAGGGGGAGGGGCGACGAGAACACAATGGGGGCCCAATGTGGGGGGGGGGGGCACCAAGAATGATGGGGTACCCGACCTCCCAAGAGCGACACCCCACATTTGCTCAGATTAAACCCCATCTTTTTTTTTCTGTTCAGTTTAGTTTATTGTCACGTGTACAGTGAAAATCTTTTGCTGCGTGCTAACCAGTCAGCGGAATGACAACACATGATTACAATCGATCCTTTTGCAGTGTACAGATATATAATAATAATAATAATGGATGGGATTTATATAGCGCCTTTCTAATACTCAAGGCGCTTTACATCGCATTATTCATTCAATCCTCAGTCACACTCGGTGGTGGTAAGCTACTTCTGTAGCCACAGCTGCCCTGGGGCAGACTGACGGAAGCGTGGCTGCCAATCTGCGCCTACGGCCCCTCCGACCACCACCAATCACTCACACACAGGCAAAGGTGGGTGAAGTGTCTTGCCCAAGGACACAACGACAGTATGCACTCCAAGCGGGATTCGAATCGGCTACCTTCCGGTCGCCAGCCGAACACTTAGCCCATTGTGCCATCTGTCGTCCCATGATATGATATGATAAGGGAATAACGTTTAGTGCAAGGTAAAGTCAGCAAAGACCGATCAAGGATAGTCCGAGGGTCACCAAAGGGGTAGATAGTAGTTCAGCACCGCTCTCTGGTTGTGGTAGGATGATTCAGTTGCCTGATAACAGCTGGGAAGAAACTGTCCCTGAATCTGATGGTGTGCCATTTCACCGCCTATTTCTGTGGTTGATCTATATCGCTGTATACTTTGGTCTCCTTCCACACTATCCACAACTCCAGGAATCTTGCTGTCAAGTGAGTTATAGAGTCAAGAGTGGCTCTATGTTTCTATTATTGTCATGTGTCCCAGATAGAACAACAAAATTCTTACTTGCTGCAGCACCACAGAATAGGTAAACATAGTACACTGTAAACAATACAGTGGGAGTTCAGAACCAGGGGCCACAGTTTAAGAATAAGGAGTAAGCCATTTAGAACGGAGACGAGGAAACACTTTTTCTCACAGAGAGTGGTGAGTCTGTGGAATTCTCTGCCTCAGAGGGCGGTGGAGACAGGTTCTCTGGATGCTTTCAAGAGAGAGCTAGATAGGGCTCTTAAAAAAAGCGGAGTCAGGGGATATGGGGAGAAGGCAGGAATGGGGTACTGATTGGGGATGATCAGCCATGATCACATTGAAATGTGGTGCTGGCTCAAAGGGCCAAATGGCCTACTCCTGCACCTATTGTCTATTGTCTAATATGATAAACGAGAGGAAAAAAAAGTTCAGTGTGTATATTCTGTATATACATACCCACCAGTACACACACATATATGTATATATGCCACCCAGCATGGAAACAGCATGGAGCCACCCGCATGGAAACAGGCCCTTAAATGCGCCATCTACACTGGTCCCACCTGCCTGTTTTGGTCCATATCCCTCCAAATCTTTCTTAAGGGCCTGTCCCACTGTACGAGCAAATTCAATTCTCCCAAGTTTGCCCTGATTCGAACTCGGAGATTTATGGTAATGGCCGCTCGTGGGTACTCGGGGCTCTCGTGGACATTTTTCAACATGTTGAAAAATCTTCATGAGTCTTCACGAGCTTACCGCGTTTTCCGAGTACCTGCCGTTAGCGTTACGAGCCGCTAAGAGACGTCCAGAGCTCCGATGTACCCACTACGTACATTCTCCGTGCTTACCACGAGTTTGATTTTTTTTTTTAACTTGGGAGAGCTCTTGAATTACCTCGTACAGTGGGACAGGCACCTGTCAAAATATATTTTAAATGTTGCCAGAGTGCATGACTCAAGAACCTCCTCTGGCAGCTCGTCCCATATACCGACCACCCTCTGTGTGAAAAAGTTGCCTCTCAGGTACCTATTAAACATTTCTCCTTGTCATGCTGTATGATTCTATGACTTGATCTTTGATGGTCTTTCTAGCAGCAGCAACAGAATCGGTTAGAATGACACAATGTAAACCACCACACGTGATATCAAAATGACCATTATACTTCCTACTTGATAAGGGTACGTCTCAGATTGAGCAATCTTGAGAACATCAATATACTATTACTAAAACCCTCATCTTGTCCCCTTCCGGTTTGCGTTGTTTTTAAATTTGTGCAAAAACAGTACCGTATATTGCTAGGATTTTTTCGCCACCTTACTCACCGTTCTCCTCTGCTCCAAGCGCATCAAGTATTGTTCCGATCGCTGGATGATTACAAAAGTTATGAAGGTTTAAAGAATCGTGAGATCAGCAGATTGGTCTTCTCGCCGGTCAGTCACCATGGAGGTAACGCCCCTTTCGGCACCCGCTGTTAATCACCGGGCGGGGTGAGGAGAATAAATCCCGGAGGCGGGGCTGAGTCCACAAGCCATGCTGATTGAGCCCGTGAGACGTGCGGAGGAGAACGACCAGCGAAGTGGCCAGCGCACGATATGAGTCCCCATCGCACCCCCAACCCCTTCCCCTCTGGTCCTCCTCGCTGACTCCTGTCCCCCTCCCCCGTAATACCGCACACTCCCCCATGGCTCTTCCCCATCTTTGCTCTGAGCTCTCTCCCCCCTGCCCCGCCCCCAAACCAGCCCCTCCAACCTCCCACATTCTCCCTCCCCCCCACACCCAGCCCACACCACCCCCCCTCCCCTCCACATCCCACCTCCTGCCCCCCCCTCGCAAACCCCTCCAGCCCACATACCCACTTCCTCTCCACACCCCCCCCACCACACCCCCCCCCCCGTGGTGACTGGGACCCACTTAGTCTAGTTTATTTATCTAAATGGATCTGATTAAGCCAATGCACGCAATTATTAGATGCCTTTGTAATATTTGTTGTTAGTATATAATGAATCGACTCCCCACAGTTTAATTTACTCGCAATTTACAGAGGCCAATTAACCATCAAACCCAGTTTTTTTTTAATTTTAGTGATTTCATTCTATAAAAACTGGTGTTCGGAGAGGAATTTCCACAAAGTATACATGGATTTCATTGAGACATGCAGATAAATGTAACACTCGGTGTACATTATGGTTATGGAGAACACATAGATGTCATGACCAATGCCCTCTCCTCCGTAGAAAGTTCACTTTCCGATCTTAAGTTAGATGTTCACACATTGTGAATTGAAATTGGATATTCTTTTCCTCTGAAATCTCCGCGATTGTTCTTTAAATACATTTAATTGACTGTAAAGTGCTTTACGACATCCTGAAGATATAATATCCAGAATATTAATTCCTTTGCAATTGACCTGTTTGGTCAACTTTCTTTTTCTTTGCCATTGCTGTTACATTTTATTTTTTCAATGCAAGTTATTTGCACATTTCTATCATTGTTGAGACGTGAAAAAATAGTCTTTGGTCAAAAATCACAGACAGACAGACAGACAATGCTCATTGCTTCGCCAAAATAACTAAATTAAATGAGAACAATATGCAAAAAATAACATTCTACGCATCGAGAAAATGTCTACTAACTTTGGCACTGCTCATTTTTTTCAACACAATCAGCATTTTGTATTATCATTTGAGTTCATTACCAGTTCAGTTTAAAGATACAGTGCGGAAACAGGCCCTTTGGCCCACCGAATCTGCACTGACCAGTAATCCCTGCACATTAACACTATCCTACACACACTAGGGACAATTTATATTTATACTAAGCCAATTAACCTGCAAACCTGTATGTCTTTGGAGTGTGGGAGGAAACCGAAGTACTCAGAGAAAACTCACGCAGGTCACGGGGAGAAAGTACACACTCCATAGCACCCGTAGTCAGGATTGAACCCGGGTCCCTGGCACTGTATGGCAGCAACTCTACCGCTGCGCCACCATCCCACACAAGTTTGTACGTCAATAGGTGTATTTCCTGCTCATTAGGGTAGTAAACTCAGTATACCATTGCTAAATGTGGATTAAGTGTCTACATTTATTGCAAACTGAAAGTAAAGTTGCTGTTATTGGATGGTAATTGAAGATACTTAAACATTAAGAGAGCCTGTAAAGAATCCTAATGCCCAGCAGCCAGGAAATCGGGCCTTACTTTCTAAATATGAAACTGATGGAGAGACTTCCTCTTTGAAATAGAGAGTGTAAAAGGATTTTGTGATTAATAGTTTTGCATTTAATTCAACAAAAAGCTCTTTATCAAATTATTTTAAAACTACATGTAGTCACTGATTTCAAATGCAACTCGATCGACATATACAAGTTTAGAAATCATGTTCTAGGTTAAAATGCTGCTTTTTCTTGTATATAAATAAGTATGTGGTACTGATGCATTTGCACTAGGAGAAATTAAATGTCATTAGCAATGGTTAAATTAGCCATATCTTATTTAAGAACTGCTAAGATCATCTACAGCAGTTCTAATTGCTATCATTCCTTATTACAAGAAACTACATGCAAAATGACAGACATGAAAGAGCACAGATTAAGTTGTGATGTTCTGCTCGTCCTTCCATGGTCACATAGTTCCATAGTTTGATATTATCATTCAAAGTTATGCAGAAGGCATACGATATGTTAGCATTCATAGCAAAAGGATTTGAGTATAGGAGCAGGGAGGTTCTACCGCATGGGCCCCAGCTACGCCTGCCTCTTTGTCGGGTACGTTGAACAATCCTTGTTCGAGACGTACCAGGGCCCCATCCCCGACCTCTACCTCCGTTACATTGACGACTGCTTTGGTGCCACCTCCTGCACCTACACACAACTGACTGACTTCATCCACTTCACCACCAACTTCCATCCGGCACTCCAATACACCTGGACGATTTCCGACACTTCCCTACCATTCCTTGACCTCACCATCTCCATCGCAGGGGACAGACTCCTGACCGACATACATTACAAACCCACTGACTCACATGGCTATCTGGACTACACGTCTTCCTACCCTGCCCCCTGTAAAGACTCCATCCCCTACTCCCAATTCCTCCGCCTACGCCGCATCTGTCCCCAGGATGAGACATTTCATACCAGGGCATCGGAAATGTCCTCGTTCTTCAGGGAACGGGGATTCCCCTCCGCCACCATAGATGAGGCTCACACCAGGGTCTCATCCATACCCCGTAACACTGCTCTCTCTCCCCATCCCCGCACACGCAACAAGGGCAGAGTCCCTCTGGTCCTCACCTTTCACCCCGCCAGCCGGCAAATACAACACATAATCCTCCGCCATTTCCGCCACCTCCAACGTGACCCCACCACTCGCCACATCTTCCCATCTCCCCCCATGTCTGCCTTCCGCAAAGACCGCTCCCTCCGCAACTCCCTCGTCAATTCTTCCCTTCCCTCCCGCACCACACCCTCCCCGGGCACTTTCCGTTGCAACCGCAAGAAATGCAACACCTGTCCCTTCACCTCCCCCCTCGACTCCATTCAAGGTCCCAACCAGTCGTTCCAGGTGCGACAAAGGTTCACCTGTATCTCCTCCAACCTCATCTACTGCATCCGCTGCTCTAGATGTCAGCTGATCTACATCAGTGAGACCAAGCGTAGGTTGGGCGATCGTTTCGCCGAACGCCTCCGCTCAGTCCGCAATAACCTACCTGACCTCCCGGTGGCTCAGCACTTCAACTCCCCCTCCCATTCCCAATCCGACCTCTCTGTCCTGGGTCTCCTCCATTGCCAGAGTGAGCAACAGTGGAAATTGGAGGAACAGCACCTCATATTCCGTCTGGGGACCTTGCGTCCTTATGGCATTAACATTGAATTCTCCCAATTTGGCTAGCCCTTGCTGTCTCCTCCCCTTCCTTAACCCTCTAGCAGTCTCCTCCCACCCTCCCATCCGCCCGCCCTCGGGCTCCTCCTCCTCCCCTTTTCCTTCTTTCTTCCCCCCCCCCCCCCCCCCACCCCCCATCAGTCTGAGGAAGGGTTTCGGCCCGAAACGTCGCCTATTTCCTTCGCTCCATAGATGCTGCTGCACCCGCTGAGTTTCCCCAGCAATTTTGTGTACCTTCGAGGTTCTACTGCAGTTGTACAGGGTCTTGGTGAGACCACACCTGGAGTATTGCGTACAGTTTTGGTCTCCTAATCTGAGGAAAGACATTCTTGCCATAGAGGGAGTACAGAGAAGGTTCACCAGACTGATTCCTGGGATGTCAGGACTTTCATATGAAGAAAGACTGGATAGACTCGGCTTGTACTCGCTAGAATTTAGAAGATTGAGGGGGGATCTTATAGAAACTTACAAAATTCTTAAGGGGTTGGACAGGCTAGATGCAGGAAGATTGTTCCCGATGTTGGGGAAGTCCAGAACAAGGGGTCACAGTTTAAGGATAAGGGGGAAATCTTTTAGGACCGAGATGAGAAAAACATTTTTCACACAGAGAGTGGTGAATCTGTGGAATTCTCTGCCACAGAAGGTAGTTGAGGCCAGTTCATTGGCTATATTTAAGAGGGAGTTAGATGTGGCCCTTGTGGCTAAAGGGATCAGGGGGTATGGAGAGAAGGCAGGTACAGGATACTGAGTTGGATGATCAGCCATGATCATATTGAATGGTGGTGCAGGCTCGAAGGGCCGAATGGCCTACTCCTGCACCTCATTTCTATGTTTCTATGTTTCTATGATAAGGTTACTGTGAAAAATAAAAGCTCATGATGTTGGAGGTAAGGTGGAAATTTGTCGGCTAATAAGAAACAGAGAGTAGTCGACTGTAAATGGGTCCTTTTCTGAAAGGCAAGATGTAACACGTGTTCCCCAGGACTGCGGCCCCAGCTTTTTGAATCTGAAGAGGCTGAGCCTGAAGAAATGTCTCGGCCCGAAACGTCACCCATTCCTTCTCTCCAGAGATGCTGCCTGTCCCGCTGAGTTACTCCAGCATTTTGTGTCTATCTTTGGTTTAAACCAGCATCTGCAGTTCCTTCCTACACCAGCTTTTTACCATTTACATAAAACCTTGGATAAAGCATGAATATTAATTTTAATATGGGCAAAGATGCTGGGCAAAGATGTGAGTGGACAAACATCCAGTAAAGGGAATATTGTGGACACTGCTAAATTATCCATTTCGGCTGAACAA
The DNA here is from genome assembly GCF_010909765.2 of Amblyraja radiata. Taxonomy (NCBI): domain Eukaryota; kingdom Metazoa; phylum Chordata; class Chondrichthyes; order Rajiformes; family Rajidae; genus Amblyraja; species Amblyraja radiata. The sequence goes on along the minus strand of NC_045958.1, from coordinate 2,151,436 downwards.
ATTGAAAATCATATGCCTATTATATAAATGGTAATTCAAGTCAGGACTCCAAGAAGTAGATGGATCTGCAGATCCAGGAGCATGATTTGCTAAAGGCTGCTCTTCAGGTACAAGTAAAAAATAGAACAGTACAGCACATGAACAGGCCCTTTGGTCGCGGATGTCCACGCCGAACTTGATACCAAGTCAAACAAACTTCTGTGTCAGCACATCATCTATATCCCTCTATTCCCTGCATTCCCATGTGCCGATCCAAAAAAACATCTCTATGCCACTGTCGTATCTGCCTCCTTCACCTCCCCTGGCATCGTGTTCCAGCATCCACCACCCTCAGTGTAAGAAAAACCTGCCCCTCACATCTCCTTTACATTTTTGCCACTCTCATCAGCAATAAACAAGTCACGTGAAAAACTTGTTTATAACTGGGAGAATTGAATGCAAAAGTAAAGAGGTGATGCTTCCATTATACTGGCCATTGATCAGACCATTCCTGGAGTACTGTGTGTAGTAATGGTTTGCTTTATTAAGTAGGGACATAATACATTGGATGCGGGCTACAGAGGCTTTACGTAGCGATGCCTGGAATGGATGTGTTCTTTTATGAGGCTTAGCTTGTATTCACTGGAGTAAAGGGCCTGTCCCACTGTAGGAGCTAATTCAAGAGTTCTCCCGAGTTTGCCCTGATTCAAACCCGGAGAATTACAGTAATGGCCGCTCGTAGGTACTCGGGGCTCTCGTGGACATTTTTCAACATGTTGAAAAATCTTCACGAGTCTTCACGAGCTTACCGCGTTTCCCGAGTACCTGCCATTAGCGTAACGAGCCGCTAAGAGACGTCCCCGAGCTCCGACGTACCCGCTACGTACATTCTCCATGCTTACCACGAGTTAGATCTTTTTTAATACTCGGGAGAGCTCTTGAATTACCTCGTACAGTGGGACAGGGCCATTTAGAAACAGTGAGAGATGAATTGTAAGATCCTGAGCTAGGATGGATGTGTAGAGGTTGTTTCCTTTCTAGGAGAAATGTGTAGGAACAATGCTGGTTTACACTGAAGATAGACACAAAATGATGGAGTAACTTACTGCAGGCAGCATCTCTGGTTCCCAAAATGTCACCCATTCTATTCAGAGATGTGGCCCGAGCCATTGAGTTACTCCAGCATTTTGTGTCTATCATTTCTAGGAGAATCTGGAATCTGGTGGCACAAGGGGAGGGGGAAATCACAGTTATAAAAATAAGGGGTAGCCCACACAAGGCAAAAAAATAATAATCACATTCTCCATCTTTCCTTGCGACATTTGGCCTAATAAATTTATGCCAGCTCACACAACAATCCCTTTCCCCCACTGATATCCCTTGTAATCTTTTCTCCTCACTTTTACATCAATTCTATTGAATACTGAACTCACCTAACGATGGTCAATTAATCTACCAACCTGTACATCTTTGGGATATGTGGGAAACCAGAGTACTGTGAGGAATCGCATCCGATCACAGCGAGTACATGGAACCTCCATGCAGACAGTTCGGGAGATCAGGACCAAACCTGTGTCATTCTATTTGTGGGGCAGCAGCCCTATTAGCTGTTCAAGAAGGAACTGCAGATGCTGGAAGATCAAAGGTACACAAAAATGCTGGAGAAACTCAGCGGGTGCAGCAGCATCTATGGAGCGAAGGAAATAGGTGACGTTTCGGGCCGAAACCCTTCTTCAGATGTATTAGCTGCACTACTTGCCACTTAGAGAAATGAAATGTTTGTTTCTCTCAGAATGATGTCACTATTGGAATATTTTAAAGTCAGAAGCAGTTAGGTAATTGATAAGCATGGAGATCGTAGATAGACACAAAATGCTGGAGGGAAAGGCAGCATCTCTGGAGAGAAGGAATGGGTGACGTTTCAGGTCGAGACCCGAAGGTCTAAAGGAGGGTCTCGACCCGAAACGTCACCCATTCCTTCTCTCCAGAGATGCTGCCTGTCCCGCTGAGTTACTCCAGCATTTTGTGTCTATCTCCGTTTTAAACCAGCATCTGCAGTTCCTTCCTACACAGGTGACAGATGGTCTTCGGTCAAGAGGAAAGCTGAGACAAGATGACCGATCAATCAGGATTTTTTTAGCCATTGAGCGTTTGAGTGGCCCACTGCTCCCAAATTATGTTTCTATGCACAAAAATAGCCTGAAGAGTAGAGGTGGCACTCAAGAAATCTTAACACAGTATCAATCTATCTCCTTTAACGAGAAATAAAATCAGTTTCAGACACAGTACCAGGACCAGCAAAACAAAAGATCCTTATACTTGGTTTCAGCTAGCATCAGATGTAGAGAAGGAGGTGCTCAACATTTTACTGATTGCTTTAATCCATAACAATGACACCCCCATGGGTGAAGAATCCACATCCTACACTCTGACTGCATTCATCAAGCAAACAAGATGCTAATTTTTTTACCTCAGGTTAATAATCCATCAATATTGAATCCTTTCCTTTTGTGTCGTGCTTAAATGCAAAGCTTCTTTGTTATTGTGCCAAGGTTTATAAACAAAAACGTTTGCAGAGGAGAACTTAATTAATCACAGGCAATTGAACAGCTAATTTTATTACACATAGCAATTATAATCACATTTATATCCAACAAGCTGCATTTTAAGCAAAAGGAAATGTTGAGTCATTAAAATGATGCATTTAAGCAGATAGATAACAACTTGTCACTAAACACCTCCAAGACCAAGGAGCTGATTATTGACTTCAGGAGGTCACATAATGGAGAATACGCCCCAATCTCCATTTACAGGGAAAGTGTGGAGAGAGTGTCCAGCTTTAAGTTTCTGGGTACTCACATTTCAGAGGACCTCACATGGTCCACCAACACCGCTGCGCTGGTCAAGAAGGCACAGCAACGACTGTTCTTCCTGAGGACATTAAAAAAGACTGTTCTGCCCCAACAGCTGCTGACAACGTTCTACCGCTGCACCACAGAGAGCATATTAACGTATGGCATCTCTGTGTGGTATCTCAGCTGCACGGAGGCGGAGAGAGGAGAGCTCTTCAGCGCGTCGTCCACAGAGCGCAGAGGATCATTGGGACAGAGCTACCAGCCTTGGAGGGCATCTACCACACACGGTGCCTCAGGAAGGCCGTCAGCATTCATAAAGACTCCTCACACCCTTGTAACGGACTGTTCGAACTACTTCGCTCCGGCAGACGTTACAAGGCCTTCTACGCCCGAACCTCTAGACTCAGAAACAGCTTCATTCCCAGAGCTATTGCGGCTCTGAACCAGCCCTGCTGAGTGAACCCCACCCCCCCTGGACTGTCTCCCTCGGATGGTCACGTCGCACAGTTTATTTATTTATTCTACTTTTCTTTTACATCGGTTGGAAGCTGCATACTAAATCTCGTTGCACTGATGTGCAATGCCAATAAAATATATTATTATTATTATTATTATTATTAGTCACAGCAACTATTATCAGATAACAGAACTAGAATGTTCACATAAAGACTGAAAATCTAACAACTGTGAGCAAAATTTACACAAAACAAGGGTTTTCAAACTGTAGTTATGGGATTATGCTGGTGAACATCCAGGGTGGTCTGCTATCAGATGTTATTCTGCATTTGTTGATGTGTTGGTACATTGTATTTTTAAGAGCCAATGTGGATTCCAGTCAGTGATTATACTGTATGATGGATGGGTGGCATTGGGGAATTGAGGCTACTGTTACTGCATCAAGCTCCATCCACTCAATTTCAATCCTGACATCCAGTGTTGTCTGTGGTGAATTTGCACTTTCTCCCTGTAACTGCATGAGTTTTCTCCGATACTTTAATTTCCTACCACATAGTAAAGACATCATGGCTGATGGGTTAATAAATTACTCTTCCTGTAAGTAGGAGGTGCGAAAATCTGGGTTGAAGTTGATGGCCATATGAGAATAGGTTCTAAGGTAATCAGTGGGGGGGAAATAGAATTGATGGACTTGCTCTGACAGTGGACATAAACTCGATGGGTCAAATTCCATGTCGTGAGAAATATGAACTATGAAAAGAAACAAGAACATTGGATTTCTTCCTGACTATTTCTGCAAAACAGTATAGATGACTAATATTATTAGATCATGTGACCAGGGACAGGCGGTCACAGAAATATGTCACTATTTACCGCAGGTCCCTGTCACTATTTAATGGCATTGATACAAAGGTTTTCAGAACAACAGATGTAAATCTCCATCTGCTTCTCATGCAACTTCAGTTTGCATTTCACATTGTTTTATCTTCAACACTTTTTATCTTCAACACAACACTTAAGAGAAATGATGAAATTAAAGTTTGACTTTGTAACTAATGATTTTTATACTTGAAATAATGAAGTGAACTTGCATTTCTTGTCAGGTGAATTTGAAACACTTTGTTCCAATAATTAGCTCCAAGACATGTGTTTAGTGCATCATTTCCCAGGCTGGACTAACAGTGAGGGAAAGGGCTTTTCTGACACACCAACAAAGTGACAACAAAATAGAAGGTTCACCAAACTGATTCCTGGGATGGCACGACTTTCATATGAAGAAAGACTGGATAGACTCGGCTTGTACTCGCTAGAATTTAGAAGATTGAGGGGGGATCTTATAGAAACTTACAAAATTCTTAAGGGGTTGTACAGGCTAGATGCAGGAAGATTGTTCCCAATGTTGGGGAAGTCCAGAACAAGGGGTCACAGTTTAAGGATAAGGGGGAAGTCTTTTAGGACCGAGATGAGAAAAACATTTTTCACACAGAGAGTGGTGAATATGTGGAATTCTCTGCCTCAGAAGGCAGTTGAGGCCAGTTCATTGGCTATATTTAAGAGGGAGTTAGATGTGGCCCTTGTGGCTAAAGGGATCAGGGGGTATGGAGAGAAGGCAGGTACAGGATACTGAGTTGGATGATCAGCCTTGATCATATTGAATGGCGGTGCAGGCTCGGAGGGCCAAATGGCCTACTCCTGCACCTATTTTCTATGTTTCTATGTTTCTACTCCATCAAGAAAACATGTAGCAAATTACATGACAAACCAGCAAATAAAGCGGCTCAGAAAACAATTATTTATTAGATTATTTTCCACTGTGCCATCTCCTTTTTCATGTTACTGCTTCACTTAATTAAACGTTAATTTTGAATCTTTCATTTATATTTTCATTTCAAAGCCCTACAGTTTGATGTGAAAAAGCTGATTATGTTTGCAAATAATTTGTTAATCAAAGTCCAATCTGCATCATTGTGGACTGCCCGAATTTGTAATGAGCCTTACTCTCTATGCTAAATTTAAAGTATATCCACTTACCAATGGCTGACTTGGAAGGTAGCGCCAAGCTTCCAGTTGCAGAAGTATGGCCTTTGAGCTCTTCATCATTGTTGCAATCAGAATCTTCCTTGGTTGACAATGGGGTTTCCTGGCTGGTGGCAACTGCACTCCTAAAGGGAGAAATCCACACAAGTAATTTGTTTACTGTTCTTGAAATTTACGATGCCTTAAAAAAAGCATCTTATCAAACCTCGTTATGGCTCTGCTCAATGTAATCATAATCAGTGCATCCAATCATAGATAGACAAAATGCTGGAGTAACTCAGCGGGAGAGTCGGCATCTCTGGAGAGAAGGAATGGGTGACATTTCGGGTCAAGACCGTTCTTCCAGACTATTCTTGAGCCTGAAGAAGGATCTCGATCTGAAACGTCACCCATTCCTTCTCTCCAGAGATGCTGCCCTTCCTGCTGAATTATTCCAACATTTTGTGCCTACCTTCAGTGTAAACCAGCATCTGCAGTTCCTTCCTACACATCCAATCATAGTCATACAGCAAGGAAACAGGCCCTTCGGCCCAACTTGTCCATGCCGACCAAGATGTCCCATCGACACGAGTCCCAACTACCTAGGATTGGCCCATAAACCTCTAAGACTTTCCCATCCATGTAGCTAGCCCATTTCCTTTTACATATTATTATAGTACCAGTCTCAACTACGTCCTCTGGCACCTCTAAAGTACTAGTTCCATATATACCCACCACCCAATCATATACTCAAACAAGGTTATGCTAAGCAATGATATTTTGTGGTGAAAAAACCCAAGTGCACCAACTTACTTTTTCAGATCTAAGTAATATTAACATGCTCAAAGAAAGCAAAAGATTAAATCTATATAAAGAGGGCCAGCCTACGCCCCTTACTACTTCACAGAAAGTACACGTAATAACTTGGCTACTGTGCAACGTAAAGGCTAAGTTTATATCGGGACAAATGCAAATGCTTTCAAAATGGAAAGCACAAATAATCAGATGGCAATCTATGCCATATCCATTCTCTTCGAGATTAGCTGTTTGTAATCCCTCTCCATTCACAATGTCCAATTAGCTGGGTAATTCCTACATATTTTACCTATATTCCACAGCATTTACATGTCCCCTTGTTTGCTTTCTCCCTCACCAACTGTCTTCATTCATGTAGGAACCAGCTTAAAAACAACATATCCTCATTCCATTACTGGACACTGCATCAGAGATCCTTTTCCTATCTATCCCTTCCTCACCCACAACTGCTTTTCAGTTCTGATGAAGGGGTTTTCCAGCTGAAATGTTATTCATGTGTATAAAATCATGAGAGGAATAGATCAGGTAGATGCACAAAATCTCTTGCACAGAGTAGGTGAATCGAGGACCAGAGAACATAGGTTTAAGGTGAAGGGGAAAAGATTTAATAGGAATCCGACTGGTAACTTTTTTCACACCAAGGGTGGTGTCACATTGGGGAAAGGGGAAGTACAATGAGATCTGGGGGTCCTTGTTCATCATCATTTCATTAAAAGTAAGCATGCAGGTACAGCAGGCAGTGAAGAAAGCAAATGGCATGTTGGCCTTCATAACAAGAGGAGTTGAGTATAGGAGCAACGAGATCCTTCTGCAGTTGTACAGGGCCCTAGTGAGACCACACCTGGGGTATTGTGTGCAGTTTTTGTCTCCAAATTTGAGGAAGGACATTCTTTCTATTGAGGGAGTACAGCATAGGTTCACAAGGTTCCTGGGATGACAGGACTTTCATATGTTGATAGAATGGAGCGGCTGGGCTTGTATATTCTGAAATTTAGAAGGATGAGAGGGCATCTTATTGAAACATAAGATTATTAAGGATTTGGACACGCTAGAGGCAGGAAACATGTTCCTGATGTTGGGGGAGTCCAGAACCAGGGGCTACAGTTTAAGAATAAGGGGTAAGCCATTTAGAACGGAGATGACGAAAAACGTTTTCATACAGAGAGTTGTGAATCTGTGGGATTCGCTGCTTCAGAAGGCAGTGGAGGCCAATTCTCTGGATGCTTTCAAGAGAGATAGAGCTCTTAAAGATAGTGGAGTCAGGGCATATGGCGAGAAGGCAGGAACGGGGTACTGATTTGGGATGATCAGCCATGATCATATTGAATGGCGGTGCTGGCTCGAAGGGCCGAATGGCCTACTCCTGCATCTATTGTCTATTGTCTGTAACCCCCGCACATTAACACTATCCTACTCACACTAGGGACAACTTATACCAAACCAATTAACCTACAAACCTGTATGTCTTGGCTGTGTGGGAGGAAACTGAAGATCTTGGAGAAAACCCACTTGGTCATAGGGAGAACGTTCAAACTCGGTACAGAAAGCATACGTAGTCGGGATCGGACCTGGATCTATGGTGCTATAAGCGCTGAAAGGCAGCAAGGCTCCAGGCGGAGAGAGTGTTGGTAGAGGGGAATGATTGGGTCTCTGTTCAAGGAATAACCAGAGGGCCCTGAGATCTTCCTTGGGGAATGTAAGTGTAATAGGGCAGGATGTTCATGGTAAAGATGAGGCAATGGAGGTCGAGGAATTGAAAGCTATTGAATTTGTGAAGAACATGTGAGGTGTCTCGGATGTCGGTTGGAAAGGACTGGACATGGGGGTACATGATAGAATCATGGTATTTGGAGATGAGTTCAGTGTGGCAGGAGCAGGAGCAGGCAGAAACATTGGGTCTGCCAGGGCAGTCCCATTTGCGGACTTTGGGAAGGAGATAGAAATGCGCACCAAGAGGCTGGGGACAATAGACAATAGACAATAGGTGTAGGAGTAGGCCATTCGGCCCTTCGAGCTAGCACCGCCATTTAATGTGATCATGGCTGATCATCCGCAATCAGTGCCCCGTTCCTGCCTTCTCCCCATATCCCCTGACTCCGCTATTTTTAGGAGCCCTATCTAGCTCTCTCTTGAAAACATCCAGAGAACCTGCCTCCACCGCCCTCTGAGGCAGAGAATTCCACAGACTCACCACTCTCTGTGAGAAAAAGTGTTTCCTCGTCTCTGTTCTAAATGGCTTACTCCTTATTCTTAAACTGTGGCCCCTTGGAACTGTGGGGAACCATCAGGTTGGAGACAGTGGGGGGGGGGGGGGGGGGGGGGGGGGGGGGGGGGGGAGATCACCACTCAGATGTAGGTCAGTGTTTGTTTTGTTTCTTTGTCTTTATCAGAATCAGTTTTGATCTGAAATAAACCAAGTCTGATATACAACATTCATGGTCTTTCAATACATTGGACTCAATTTGCAATAAACCCCAAGGTTTAAACAAATACCTGTCTTGACCCTGTTCATGAGCACACTTTACACGGTCTAGTAGTTGTCTAATCTTGGCCTTCTTTTCATTTAGCACCAAGATGAAACGAGAATAGAGATCTTGCTCCAGGTCTTCTTTAGCCTTTACATATTTCTCCAATCTGGTGAACAAGGACCAGCAAACATGTCAGAACTTAATTTGTTTTTAAATCAACAGGAAAACTATTTTTTACTAATAATTTGCAGATTTGCCAAAAACCCTACTACATAATGGCTCAAATTATTAAGGGCGCATGATAATTATGCATTTAGATTCTAAATGCATTAATAAGCCAGTACTGTGCTCACTGCATCGACTATCAAAAGTTCCACTGTTGTATAGAGCGCAACTTATTATAACCAAAAACAAATACAAAAGAATGGTCTAAAATCCAAAATGTAACTTTGGAGCTCAGTTAGTTGACTGAGTAAACTATCATATAAAGCTATTGAAAATAGTAAAGAAAACATAAATCTGGAGAATTACGACAACATTCTGAGAGTTGGGTGGGTGATTATAGGTTTAAAGCCTGTAAAAGGAATATTTAAGAAAGATAAAGTGGCTTTTTCCCACTCACCTCCTATCTACCAGATGCAAACTTTAGCAGAGGTCAGTGGCCCATCGGCCATCATTTTAAACATGTATAGTACAAAAAGAAATCTCAGTAAAATGGCAGGCGAGAGAAAATAAGCAAGACAGCTTACCAAGAAAAACAGGTCTTGGATAACTTGTTTTGAAAAAAAAATGCTGCCAACAACTGTTGAATTCTCAATTATTCACAAAACCAATAATTAAGATCAGAGATTGTGTGAATAATTTAAAAACTTGGTACTAATTAATAAACAAGTTCAACCACATTGTTCCTGATTTTTTTTAAATGTTCAACTATCTGCTTTAAAAATATATGTAATGTATTTAACCTTGTATTTAAGATTAATTATTCCGTAATGTATACACAACTATATACAAGTCGCTGCTATGCTTCAACCAAGCTCAACAAAGAAACGTTCCAAATTCAGATAGTGGACTAACTTTGACCCAAGTATATAATTCACAGATGTTTTCTTTGAAATGAATTAAAAAGACATTATTAAAACATTCCCACACTAAATCAGTCAATATTAAACAGATTAAACCAAATTCTGTTGCAATTACTAACATAAAATATGTTTAGTGTTATTAAAATAAAAGAATCTTTGATAATTCAAGAGCCAGTAAGAAAAGTCTACTTATTACCACCAAGGTCTTGCTGATCTGTGGGTTTAAATGGCTAAGAAATTCCAGCTGGTTCATATTCTTACATTATATCACTCCATAACATGACTTAAGATTTCCTTCAGATACTCAAGGTCATTCTTTTAAAGGCACTAAAAATATTACTGTTGAAATAGACATGGTTTTGATGTCCATTGAAAGATAGCCATGTGTGAAAAGTGCACAGATTTTGTACCTTTATCAAAAGAATATGATTGTCAAAATACACCATGACCATTTCTTTATAAAAATGCAATTCTAACCTGCTAACGTTGAAAGGGAAATCTGATTAATGCAACCATCAAAATAATTCAAATTAGCCATCTTTTTTTGCAAGATTTTAATGTCATTCAATAATTGCATGTCACATGTCAAAGTTTACAACTGAATTTTGTCAAGTAACAAGCTGACCATAGAATGTTATGCTTATATGAAAATAAATTAATTCAATTTAAATTACCTTGTTTTCTTCAAATAACACTTAGTAAAAAAAACCTTGGCCTGCTCTATTATTAACTCACCATTAAAAGCAAACTAAAGTTTAGCCATTTGAGTGATATGCCGAGAATGCAACAACTAGAGAGCAGTCCTGAACCACTATCTACATCACTGGAGATCCTCGGACTATCTTTGATCGGACTTTACTGGCTTTATCTTGCACTAAACATTATTTGCGTTATTCCCTTCGTCATGAACCTGTACACTGTGGATGCTGAGTTTAAAAGGCAGGAATACAAAACAAAAAAATGTTGAAGACATTTATTTACATAGTCATACAGCATGGAAACAGGCTCTTTGGCCAAATTCACCCATGCTAAACAAGATGCCCTTATATGCAAGTCCATTTGCCCACATGTGGTCCAAATCCCTCTCAATTTTTCCTTTCCTAGCCTGTTTGAATGTATGTAGTTAGAAATTTGATTGAAGATCAAAAGGAAAGACCAAATATGGAAAATAAAATGCTCATGAGTTGTTGGAACTAGAGTGAACAATGAGCTATTGTTCACTAATACAGTTCAACTTCTCGTTAGCATTAGTTTAGTAAGCTCAGCAGTCCAACTTTCAACAGTGTTCTTCAGCTAAGATTTAATGCTATACAATTCATCGAGCTCTGAGTCAAGGATCCCCAGTACCACTCCGTTGTAACTGTGCACCATAATGCTGCCAAAGCTCATAGATCCATCTTGGCAGTAGGACGGGATATTCCATGGCTGGGATGTAGAGCTTTTGGCACTTTTACTGGTTAGATATTAGCTGCTTGATTGATCTATGGGACATATTACAAACGCCAGCAAATTTCCACAATTTTTAATAAATAATATTTTCCAGGGTAGTCTGAAACATTTAGTGTGTCTTTTACAGGGATGAATCTAGTGGAGAGGCCAGTTGTATGTACTGTCAATGTCAGGAAACCATTTGACAGAGAGTGTATGCTGGGTCTAAAGGGTAAGAATATAAAATGAAAAAAGTTGGGGATACTATATATATTTTCATATGAAGAAAGACTGGATAGAATTGGTTTGTACTCGCTAGAATTTAGGAGATTGAGGGGGGATCTTATAGAAACTTACAAAATTCTTAAGGGGTTGGACAAGCTAGATGCAGGAAGATTGTTCCCGATCTTGGGGGAGTCCAGAACAAGGGGTCACAGTTTACGGATAAGAGGGAAGTCTTTTAGGACCGAGATGAGGAAAACATTTTTCACACATAGAGTGGTGAATCTCTGGAATTCTCTGCCACGGAAGGTAGTTGCGGCCACAGTTCATTGGCTATATTTAAGAGGGAGTTAGATGTGGCCCTTGTGGCTAAAGGGATCAGGGGGTATGGAGAGAAGGCAGGTACAGGATACTTAGTTGGATGATCAGCCATGATCATATTGAATGGCGGTGCAGGCTTTAAGGGTCGAATAGCTTACTCCTGCACCTATTTTCTATGTTTCTATGTTTCTATATATATATATTGAAACGCTCTGTTAAATACTAGCTAGTTTAATTATTTTTTATTACTGCTCCTTGCAACATTTTGCAACAAAAGAGTGCCTTGGCATTCAACAGTGCTAATAGACAATTACAATACAAAAGGCAAGACTGAATAAAAATCAAAGGCTTTTTAGTGAGATTGTTGATGACAATCAGGTCATTTTTATGGCCACCCACAAAGGCTGCAGGACTTTTATAGCCAGATTTTTTTAATTTCCTGAATACAATTCAATCCTTTGTGGTATTTGAACCTACATCTCTGGATTATCACAACAGTCTTCTCTCCGATTACTCATCTCGTAACATGATCATTGATCGGCCCAAATGTAAAAGAAAAATAACTTGGTGATTTAAACATCTTGCTCAAGTTATGACCAAATTGAATTGAGAATTTGCACTCCACCATCAAGAATAGTTCAGCTGGTAGAATTTGATCATTCCTAAAATCATTATCAAAAGTATTCAGAAAATCTCTTACAACTTTAAAAAGAAACTTCTTCTGAGCTTCAATGTCAAGAAGCTCCACCTTATAACTTACTTTTCCAAGCTGTAGTTACGCTCACTCAAAAGTCTCGTGTTTTCCTGTTGCAGGTGGTCATTTTTTCCTCGTAGCTCTGCGTTGCGATGGAACACAAAGTTGATGAGCTCATTGATGACTTCTGTTGAGTCAGGGACGGCTTGCAATTCCACAGAGCCAAGCTTAAACTGAACAGAAAATATAAAAATGATCATTTTCAATTCCAAAATGCAGTTAAATTGGTTCTTTAAGCACAAAATATCAGTCAAGAAACTGGTGGATCAGTGCATGTTGAGACAAGCCATTGAACTGGATATTTTCCATCTATTCCATCAAAAGAGAATACAAGGGGAAGAAACAGGAGTCACCCACTCTTCATATCTTATTTGCCATGTCAAGTAATTGTACCTGTACCTCCGCATATCCATGCATGTGGCAATAAACTTGACTTGTTAGTCTCTTACTTCAGGATTGCTTTCCCTGCACTAACACAATTCCCTTCATACCTTAAATTCTACCCATCATTAGTTGCAATATATCAGCAACTAAGCCTCCGCAGACATTCTACACAGAAAATTCAAAGGAGACTACTTTCTGAGTGAAGACATGTTTTTCTCATCTCACTCATGAGACTCTGCCCACAGGTTTTGGCACCCCAGTTGGAGGAGACATCATTTCTGCATCTATATCAAGACCCTTAAGAATTTTTATGCAATTTAATATGATTTGGAATCATAGGGTCATAGAGTGATACAGTGTGGAAACAGGCCCGTGGGCCCAACTTGCCCACACCAGCCAACGTCCCAACTACACTAGTCCCACCCTACCATTTGGCCCATATCCCTCCAAACCTGTCCCATCCATGTACCTGTCTAATTACTTCTGAAACGTTAAGATAGTACCTGCCTCAAATACCTCCTCTGACAGCTTGATCCATACACCCACCACCTTTTGTGTGAAAAGGTTACCCCTCAGATTCCTATTAAATATTTTCCCCGTCACCTTAAACGTATATCCTTAGGTATTCCCCTACTCTGGGCAAGAGACTCTGTGCACCTACCCAATCTATTCCCCTCATGATTTTATACACTTCTAGAAAAATTCATTTTCAGGATGTCACTGCAAAACCATGTATTATCCATTCCTGTTTGCCTGTTCACATTTATTTATCTACCACCATTCGTGAGTTAATATGGTAGGACAGCAGAAATTCGATCTAAGCTGTTGGTTGTGAGGTTAATCAGTTTTGGATATCGCATGCTGGTATTTGCTGATTCACACACATATAAACCTATCATAACTTCAACTCTTTTAGTTTAGTTTAGTCTCATTAATCATCTCTTTGTTCTGAACATAAGAAAATATAGGCCCAGATAACACAGCCTGTTATAGACACAAAATGCTGGAGTAACTCAGCGGGACATGCAGCATCTCCGGAGAGAAGGAATGGGTGACTTTTCGGGTCGAGACCTCTGAAGAAGGGTCTTGACCCGAGATGTCACCCATCCCTTCTCTCCAGAGATGCTGCCTGTCCCGCTGAGTTACTCCAGCATTTTGTATTTATCTTTGGTGTCAACCAGAATCTGCAGTTCCTTCCCACACAACCTGTTATCCCAGGATCATTCTTATGAACCTTTATTGCTCTTCATCGATCGCATAAGGGCTCTGTAAAACTAATACACAATGTCTCTTCTCTTGCACTATAATCTACTTGCACTAAAGCCTAACAAACATTGCCTTCTTAATTACTTACTTGCACTTGCAGATTAACTTTCGGTGAAATATTACAAGGGCACCAAGGTCCCTTCCTCGAAATATCAACACTTTCAAGAGGTCACTATTTAAAAGTTAACCTGAATGGATGATGTTTTAGTTTAGAGTCATACAACGTGGAAACAGGTCCTTCGGCCCAACTTGTCCAACATGTCCCATCTGCACCAACTTACCCAGACCATCCAACATGTCCCAACCTGAGTTACCCCTCAGGTTCCTATTAAATCCTCCCCCACAAACTGTAATTGTTTATTTAATTATTTTCTCTAAATCTCTCTTTTTTTTTAACCTCATCCACTCTTGCTCCTTAAAGGCATTTGTTAAAACCTACCTATTTGATTAAATCTATGATCATCACTCCAGATACATTCCATTAAACCCAAGTGATGTGCGCGGACATGTTTTACGCTATTTAGGCAACATAAATGTTACTCATTGCTTTGTTAATGCCCTGTAAACTTCATGAAGTGCTGACGGGCAGAGAGGTGCATGGTGCATCTGGGAAATCATAAATGTTGATCCCAACTCTCATCCTGTTAAGCGACTAATTATAATAATACAGAACTGGAAAATAAAATAGTATAGGAAATCATAGGCTGGTGAGCCTCACATCTGTGGTGGGGAAGCTGTTGGAAAGGATTCTTCTGGGTAGGATTTAGCTGTGTTTTACAAGAAAATGAGGTAGGTGGTAGATGTCTGGAACCCGCTGCCAGGATGGCAGTGAAAGTAGATATAATACTGGTGTTTACGAGGCTTTCAGATAGACACATGTACATGCAGAGAATGGGGGAGAATAAGGATCACTAGACCAAGTGCAAACCCGCTGGGTCTGTCCCCCTCAACGCGCGGTGGGGAGGTGCTGCGGCTTCACAAGCACACTAACCACCTCCCATACACACAGGGGGAGACAGGATGGGGAGAGGGGGAGAGGGAGAGGAGGGGAAAAGGGGGGGAGAGTGGTGAATCTCTGGAATTCTCTGCCACAGAAGGTAGTTGAGGCCAGTTCATTGGCTATATTTAAGAGGGAGTTAGATGTGGCCCTTGTGGCTAAAGGGATCAGGGGGTATGGAGAGAAGGCAGGTACAGGATACTGAGTTGGATGATCAGCCATGATCATATTGAATGGCGGTGCAGGCTCGAAGGGCCGAATGGCCTACTCCTGCACCTAATTTCTATGAGAGAGGGGGGAGAGAGAGGAGGAGGAGAGAGAGAGAGGGGGAGAGAGAGGGGGGGGGAGGGGAGGAGGGGGCAAGAGAGTAGAGGGGAGAGAGGTGGGGAGGTTGGAGGGGGGGAGAGGGGGGAGGAGAGGGGGGGAGGAGAGAGGGGGACCGCTGGGCACAAACATGATGGGCTGAAGAGTATCAGGGGTTATGGGGCGAAGGAAGTAGTTAGCAGTAGTTGACAGTAGACGTGATGGGCCAATTGGACCTAATTCTGCTCCTATAACATATGAATTTATGAAGAGTCTATTCTTGTGGCCGGAACTGTTCTATGTGGCATCCAAATTACACAGAGATAAAGAGCAGGGAAAAATGGGTTTTGGTTTGGAAAAAAACTATTTGCTGAAAGGAAAATGAAACTGAAAGATTAAAATTTAAAATGCCTCTAGGAACCACCAGCTGCAGAAATGAAACTTAGCAGTTTCAATTTTTTTCTCTTTCGGGGATGAGTTTCACATGGGGGTTGTGAATTAAGACATTAACTGAGACTTTAAGCCATGAATTTCCAACCATAAGTCTTTGTGACAAGATTCATTCTTCATCACTATTCAATTACAGCATTTTCATGACATTTGGGGAAAATTGGAAGGTAACATGATTTCATGAGGCCAGCAACAGAATGGTGTAAATCAGTCACTAAATCAGTCACAACTCACAGAAAATCTATAACTTGCTTGAAATGCTGGATTATTTATGCATAAAAAAACATAAAAATTGGTAATTGCTAACCTTCCAGCTATTTCTGGGATATTGTTTCCCAACCCATGAGATTGTTCAATACAATTTAAATAAAACATATTTGTAGATTGGTCACATCTCCAATTCAGAGTTACAGCAAAATACAAAGATGTCACTGCAAATTATCCGCTGCAGAGATTTTAAAATGTATTTATGAGAAACATAGAAACATAGAAAATAGGTGCAGGAGTAGGCCATTCGGCCCTTCGAGCCTGCACCGCCATTCAATATGATCATGGCTGATCATCCAACTCAGTATCCTGTACCTGCCTTCTCTCCATACCCCCTGATCCCTTTAGCCACAAGGGCCACATCTAACTCCCTCTTAAATATAGCCAATGAACTGGCCTCAACTACCTTCTGTGGCAGAGAATTCCAGAGATTCACCACTCTCTGTGTGAAAAATGTTTTCCTCATCTCGGTCCTAAAAGATTTCCCCCTTATCCTTAAACTGTGACCCCTTGTTCTGGACTTCCCCAACATCGGGAACAATCTTCCTGCATCTAGCCTGTCCAACCCCTTAAGAATTTTGTAAGTTTCTATGACAGTTTCTATAAGAATGGTATATAGTACCAGAAAACCTATTAATATTATGTTCCTCGTCATTTTTTATAGATCCAAAAGTTTGGAAAAAGCCCACAATGAGTTAATGGCAATACTAAATGCCACAAAAAGGGAAAGTAGTCACATTTGTTGAAGCTGACTTGTGCTATTGACTGGCACCTTGAGGTCTCACATTTAATTTTGACATACAGATAATGAGCTGTGAAACCCCTAAAAATAACCAACAACCTGATATTTCTGGTCAAACAGAAGCGCATTCCAGAAAACTCCTGGAGGAACTTCAGGCTTGGCACATAACACAACAGCCTTCCAGGAAGCAACGTGTAAGAGATTAAAGAAATGAAATCTGAAGTCTAGATATTTTATTGCATCATTTTTCAGAACAATAAAACAGTGTGAAAATAAAACCAAGGAAACATTAAGCACTAATGTTCATCTGCATTACCCGCAAAGAAAATCACAGAAATAACATAAATCAATTTGAAGCTGTGAGTGGCTCGGTGGCACAGCGGTAGAGTTGCTGCCTTGCAGTGAATGCTTGCAGCGCTGGAGACCAGGGTTCGATCCCGACCTCGGGTGCTGTCTATACAGAGTTTGTAAATTCTCCCCGCGAATTTTCTCTGAGACTTTCGATTTCCTCCCACACTCCAAAGACGTACAGGTTTGTAGGTTAATTGACTTGGTGTAAATGTAAATTGCCCCTAGTGCGTGTACAATAGTGTTAATGTGCGGGGATCGCTGGTTAGTGCGGAGTCGGTGGGACGAAGGGCCTGTTTCCGCGCTGTATCTCGAAACTAAACAATGAAATTCTTACTTGCAGTCTTTGTTTTAAACTTCACAAGGGTTTAAAAATATATAAATAACTCCAGATCATTTTCAAACATTTATTAACACTTGTGAAGTTTAGAACAAAGACACATGGAACTGTTTTACTATGCTTCTAAATATCTCAGAAACATTTAGTGTTCTGTTCATTCAATCATTCTGTAACAGGAGATAACTTTGGCCAAGCTAGGTAATACACACATCTCATCAAATATCTGTTAACAATTCATAAATGTTATGCAGTAACGACTTGCTACAAATATCTACAAGCACTTCATATTACACTAACACATATTTCACTGTGGTCAAAATGCAACATTAAGGGACAATTTTAAACCAGAAAGGAACATATGATCATCCATGATTGAATGGCGGAGTAGACTTGATGGGCCGAATTCTGCTCATATCACATATGACCTTATGATCTTATAACCTGAAGATTATATTGTACTTTGAAACAAGAGTTTAAAAAATATGTTTCTTTACTTCAGACGTTTACATTTTAATTGAAGAAAGCTTTACTTTAAAAGCAATCAGCTTCTTGAAAAGGAACCATCAAGCCATCTGAAGTAATTGGAACAAAGAGCACTCGGCCATTTATCAAGGCATTAGATTATTTTGTTCAATAAATTTACTCCACAGATATATAAAATATCACATATATAAAGTCGTGGTAAGACTGGATTTATGTGTGTGGGCAAGCAGGGTTTTTTAAAATCTATTTGACCCTGTTCTTTGGCTCCAATTACGGCGGCATGGTGGTGCAGCGGTAGAGTTGCTGCCTCACAATGCTTTCATCACCAGAGTCCCGGGTTCGATCCCGACTACGGGTGCTGTCTGTACGGAGTTTGATAATCTCCCCGTGACCACGTGGGTTTTGTCCGAGGTCTTCAGTTTCCTCCCACACTCCAAAGGCGTACAGGTTGATAGGTTAATTAGTTTTGTATAAATGTAAACTGTCCCTAGTGTGTGTAGGATGGTGTTAATATGCGGGGATCGCTGGTCGACGTGGACTCGGTGGGACGAAGGGCCTGTTTCCACGCTGTATCTCTAAGCTAAATTACAGTTTAGTAGCAGACTGTAAGGGATGGATGCCTGGTGACCTAGATTGCTGCTGTTTTACAGTTGGAACGCAGCAAGCTGTAAAATAAAATGGTAGCTGGTAGCAGCGCAGGCCAGAACCAATCCGGGTGGGAAGAATATCTTGGAAGCATCATGCAAGCCACTTAACGGCAGGGTGGAGAGGAAATAATAGTCTGGAAGTGTGAAGGGAAGTGAGGAATGGCCAAAAGCTAGTCAGCAACAGGGAGGAGTAGAAAGGACAGTGCTGAATAATGTAGAGCAAGACATTTTTTCCAGTTGTCATGGTGGTAACAATTGTAACAGATGTGAAAAGCATCATGAAAACTATTTCTAAAAAACCCCAGGAATTTCCATTTTATTTGGCATGAAATCCAATCCATTTGAAAATGATCTTTCTATTGTAAAATCTCATTGCAGATTGCAGCATTAACAAAAGAGAAAGTTAATTAAAAGATACACAGGAAGGAATGAATTAAATTGGAAATAACTATTGTATCTGACTCATATACTACCGTGCCACTTGCAGTTTATCTCGCCTATTCTGGACATTGTCGAGGTCTTTCTGCATTTGGGGATTTCCACTAAGTTTCAACATTTAATGTATCATTCTTTTAAAAAGTCACTTGAATTGTGGCAAGGTGGTGCAGTGGTAAAGTTGATGCCTAACAGCGCCAGTACCCGGGTTCGATCTTGACTATGGGTGCTGTCTGTACGGAGTTTGTACGTTTCAATTTAGTTTATTGTCATGTGTACCGAGGTACAGTGAAAAGCTTTTGGCGCGTGCTAACCAGTCAACAGAAAGACAATACATGATTATAATCGATCCATTTACAGTGTTTGGATACATGATAAGGGAATAATGTTTAGTGCAAGGTAAAGTCAGCAAAGTCCGATCAAGAATAGTTCAAGGGTTTCCAGAGTAAATCCCTTGTGGCCTCCCAATGTCACTGGCCAGCCATGGTACTTGGTAAACTATTTCACTTTTGTGTATACATTTTGTCTTTTTCACATCAATTCTGTAATTATTCTGCACCAATATTTAGTTGTGATTTGTAGATTCTGTAATGTCTCCAGTAACAAGGGAGTTACGTGCATTGGTAACCTCAAGAAACATAAGCCATCTCCAATTGACATTTAGCAGTATTATATTGTCATCATCAACAACAAAGGAGAACATCAATGGCCAGGAGTTGGAACACCAGCAACATAATTACTTTAGGTTTTAGCGCAGGTCAGAGGCTTTTGTGACAAATGCTTATCTCATGGTGTCTCCAAGCTTCCCTAACATCGACTAGATGTCAGATATTATAGTAATATATCAGAGAACCATTGAGTAATATATCATAGAACTATTTGTCTACCATGTCCATGTTGACCATTGAGTGTCTTTTTATACTAATCACATTTTCCAACAGCTGGCTTTTAGTCTCCTCTGCTTTAGAGATTCAAGTTCTACTACTTTTTAAATGCAGTGAGAAGCTCTGTTTCCACCATCAGTGTGTTACAGATTTATCACCTATGGGCGAAAAGTTCTTCCTCAGAACCTTTCTAAATTTCCTACCTTTTACGTTAAACTTATGCCCTCTGGTCTTCGACACTACTGTGTCGAGAAAAGTTTCTTATTATTTGCTCAATCTAATTTTTTTGAAATGATATATACTTCAATGACAGTCCCCTCAAATTATTCCATTCCAAAAAAACGGCGATCTAGTCTCTCCACTTAACTGAGGCACTCCATTTCAGGTAATATACTGATTAATACAGACACAAAATGCTGGAGTAACTCAGCGGGACAGGCAGCATCTCTGGTGAGAAGGAATGGGTGACGTTTCGGGTCGAGACTGCTAGAGTCAGTTATTAAAGATGGGATAGCAGCACATTTGGAAAGTGGTGAAATCATTGGACAAAGTCAGCATGGATTTACAAAAGGTAAATCATGTCTGACGAATCTTATAGAATTCTTCGAGGATGTAACTAATAGCGTGGATAGGAGAGAACCAGTGGATGTGGTGTATCTGGACTTCCAGAAGGCTTTCGACAAGGTCCCACATAAGAGATTAGTATACAAACTTAAAGCACACGGCATTGGGGGTTCAGTATTGATGTGGATAGAGAACTGGCTGGCAAACAGGAAGCAAAGAGTAGGAGTAAACGGGTCCTTTTCACAATGGCAGGCAGTGACTAGTGGGGTACCGCAAGGCTCAGTGCTGGGACCCCAGCTATTTACAATATATATTAATGATCTGGATGAGGGAATTGAAGGCAATATCTCCAAGTTTGCGGATGACACTAAGCTGGGGGGCAGGGTTAGCTGTGAGGAGGATGCTAGGAGACTGCAAGGTGACTTGGATAGGCTGGGCGAGTGGGCAAATGTTTGGCTGATGCAGTATAATGTGGATAAATGTGAGGTTATCCATTTTGGTGGCAAAAACAGGAAAGCAGACTATTATCTAAATGGTGGCCGATTAGGAAAAGGGGAGATGCAGCGAGACCTGGGTGTCATGGTACACCAGTCATTGAAAGTAGGCAAAGGTACACAAAATTGCTGGGGAAACTCAGCGGGTGCAGCAGCATCTATGGAGTGAAGGAAATAGGCGACGTTTCGGGCCGAAAACCTTCGGGCCGAAACGGTCTGAAGAAGGGTTTCGGCCCGAAACGTCGCCTATTTCCTTCACTCCATAGATGCTGCTGCACCCGCTGAGTTTCCCCAGCAATTTTGTGTACCTTCGATATTCCAGCATCTGCAGTTCCCTTTTGAAAACATTGAAAGTAGGCATGCAGGTGCAGCAGGCAGTGAAGAAAGCGAATGGTATGTTAGCTTTCATAGCAAAAGGATTTGAGTATAGGAGCAGGGAGGTTCTACTGCAGTTGTACAGGGTCTTGGTGAGACTACACCTGGAGTATTGCGTACAGTTTTGGTCTCCAAATCTGAGGAAGGACATTATTGCCATAGAGGGAGTGCAGAGAAGGTTCACCAGACTGATTCCTGGGATGTCAGGACTGTCTTATGAAGAAAGACTGGATAGACTTGGTTTATACTCTCTAGAATTTAGGAGATTGAGAGGGGATCTTATAGAAACTTACAAAATTCTTAAGGGGTTGGACAGGCTAGATGCAGGAAGATTGCTCCCGATGTTGGGGAAGTCCAGGACAAGGGGTCACAGCTTAAGGATAAGAGGGCAATCCTTTAAAACCGAGATGAGAAGAAATTTTTTCACACAGAGAGTGGTGAATCTCTGGAACTCTCTGCCACAGAGGGTAGTCGAGGCCAGTTCATTGGCTATATTTAAGAGGGAGTTAGATGTGGCCCTTGTGGCTAAGGGGATCAGAGGGTATGGAGAGAAGGCAGGTACGGGATACTGAGTTGGATGATCAGCCATGATCATATTAAATGGCGGTGCAGGCTCGAAGGGCCGAATGGCCTACTCCTGCACCTAATTTCTATGTTTCTATGTTAAGGGTCATCAGTTTAAACCAGCATCAGCAGTTACATAGAAACATAGAAAATAGGTGCAGGAGGAGGCCATTCGGCCCTTCGAGCCAGCACCGCCATCATTGTGATCATGGCTGATCGTCCCCAATAAAAAACCCGTGCCTGCCTTCTCCCCATATCCCTTGATTCCACTAACTATAGAATCCTATACTATACTGATGTATAGTATAGAATTCCTTCCTATACTGATGAATATCCTCTGCACCCTCTCCAGTACATGTCCTACCTATGGTGTGGGGACCAGAAGTACACACAGTACACTAATAGCCTAACTAACATTTTACATTCGTACACCAGTATTTCCCTGTTCTCATATTCCATACTCCATTAGATGGAGGTAAATATGCTGTACACACACCAAACAACCTAATGTTTCGATGTTGCCATCTTTAAGGGCTCTTGGCCTTGTATTCTGAGGTCCCTGTGATCCACAATACTCCCGAAGGCTCGACGATTCATGGTGTATGTACCAGTCTTATTAGACCTCCCAAAATGCAGCATTTCAGTCAAAAACATTCCATTTTATCTGGCACAATTCTGCACGCCTTAGCAACAGATCAGTCTTATTCTGTAGCCACCTACTCATTATTAACACTATCAATTTTCATGTCATGTGTAAACTTACAAATCATATCTTCTATGATGCATCCATATTATTAATATGAGGAAACAAATCAACAATTGCTGCAGTACACCACTGGCTACAGGCTTCCAATATCAAAGCTAATTCTCAACCGATACCATTGATAGACATAAAATGCTGGAGCGTCTCAGTGGGCCAGGCAGCCTGGAGAAAAGGAACAGGCGACGTTTCGGGTCGAGACCCTTCTTCGTACTTCCTGGCTTGACTTTTGAGATCTCATGGACACTGAGCTCTTACACAAGACTCCACTTTGGGCCATGGAAAAGAAAACTAAACAATATCAACAGCATGCTCTTATCAAACACATCGTTACTAATGGATTACTCTTCAGCATCTCATATGGGAATAACGCCAACATTATCCAAGATACTTGGCACAACTACAAAAGCATGGCTTACACTGGTTCATGAGAAAGGAAACCATTGAGTCTAATGTACAGTAACAATATCAAGAAAATAAATTAAAACAGTTTTTCTAAATAGCTTATGTTTATTTTAATGAAGGTAGTTTCCCAGATTAATGTACTATTTTCATTTATCAAAGACTGTAGGGCTATGAAGCACTTTATTAGGTACTTTAATAATTAACATGAATATTGTTTTACAATAAGTAATGGGAACTGTTAAAAAAATAAAGATTAACTTTAATGGTTAATGTCATCAACGAAAACAGAGCCTGCAATACATATTCTATAATTGTGGTAAATATTTTATTATGAAGCATTTTATTTAAATAGTAGATCACTGAACTTGTATCCAGTGAGGCTTTCTTTTCACTCCCCATTTAATGTCTATATTCATATCAACTGTTGTTTATACATGCACAAAAC
Source organism: Amblyraja radiata (assembly GCF_010909765.2). Taxonomy (NCBI): domain Eukaryota; kingdom Metazoa; phylum Chordata; class Chondrichthyes; order Rajiformes; family Rajidae; genus Amblyraja; species Amblyraja radiata. The sequence continues at coordinate 2,127,883 of NC_045958.1, read as the reverse complement.
CAGGCTTGCCATTATGTAGCACTTTTCATATCCGGAAGTGGCGGCGCTGGTGAACGGCTGCGGCTCGCCTGCAGTCCGTTTGTTTTTACTTTTTTGTGTTGTTTTTTTCGTTTTGTTTAGCTACGTTTTTGGTTTTAGGTTGTGTTTATGTGTGGGGGGGGGGGGGTGGGGGGGTTGAAACAGGGCTTGCTGTCTCTCCCTTCGGGGGAATGCGACTTTTTTGTCATATCCCCCTTCTCTGCCTCCGTCTGCGCTGAGGCCTAATGGCGGAGCTGGCGACCTCAAGGCTCCGGAGGCAGAGCCTGTCAGGACTCGCCCTGGGCTCGCTCCCGTGAGGGCGGCCCAGCTCGGGGCTGGAACGGTGCTCCCGTGAGGGGCTGTGACGCTCTCGTGAGGGTGGCCTGGCGCGGGGCTGAGACGCTCCCATGTGGGCGGCCCAGCCCGAGGGTAACGGCGCTCCCGTCGGGGCGGCCCAGCCCAAGGGAAACGGCGCTCCCGTGGGGGCGGCCCAGCTCGAGGGTAACGGCGCTCCCGTGGGGGCGGCCCAGCTCGAGGGTAACGGCGCTCCCATGGGGTCGGCCTGGCGCGGGGCTGAGACGCTCCCGTGGGGGCGGCCCAGCTCGAGGGTAACGGCGCTCCCGTGGGGGCGGCCCAGCTCGAGGGTAACGGCGCTCCCGTCGGGGCGGCCCAGCTCGAGGGTAACGGCGCTCCCGTGGGGTCGGCCTGGCGCGGGGCTAAGACGCTCACGTGAGGGCGACCCGGCTCGGGGCTGGAACGGTGCTCCGGTGGCTGAGACGGCGTTCTGGTGGCGGCGGCCTGAGTCCGGGGTTCGGCCGCGGGCCAGTGGACGACGTCGTCAACAGCTGCGTCCGCTGGACTGGAGGGCGGCAGCTTCGACCACCCCGGGCCGCGGTGTTTGAGCCGGCCCGTTCGCGGAGCTCGGTGAGCCGCGGGACTGACTTACCATCGCCCGGTGGGGTATCGCCTCAGCGCAGAGGGAGAAGAGGAGGGAAGAGACTGCAGCCCTAAGATTTTTGCCTCCATCACAGTGAGGAGGTGCTTGGTGGACTCACTGTGGTGGATGTTAATTTGTGTTTACTGTCTGTTCTGTTGTTTATTATTGTATTATTGTATGTATGGCTGCAGGTAACGACATTTCGTTCAGACCGTAAGGTCTGAATGACAAATAAAGGATCTAATCTAATCTAATCTAATCTATATCACTCAAAATAATTTAGCATTATATAGCCGATGAAATTCTTCGGAAGTGTTTTTTCTGTTATACAAAATGTGACAGCCAAACTGTTACAAATTGCAATGTGATTATAGCTAGATAATCCTCTTTAGAACAGCAATTGAGAGATTGTTGTTGATAATGGGGAACCGGGGACTATAAATATAGTTTCTGTAACTAAAATTAAGAAACCTGGGCAGCTTCCAAAAATATATTCCTAAGTCATTCAAGTGAAAATAATGGTAATTAGAATTAGTCAAACGTATTGACCAAGGCCAATGGATCCATGCCCCGATGGACAGTTTTAATCTCTGTAATAACATTATGAAACTTTATATGTTGATTCACAAAATAGCATTCCAATTAATGATGCATTAAGAATTACAGAATCATGAAGTTGTTACAGCTGAGGAGGTAGACAATCTGCCCATCGAGTTCTATGCTTGTTCTGGTACAGCTATGCTATCCACCCATCTAGTTCTGCAACTTAATCACTCTCAAACACCTGTTCCAATTTTCTTCTGTAGGCACTGATTAATTTTGTTTCCACATGCTAACAGGAAGCGAGTTCCAGATCCCAACCATTCTGTGTCTGAAGAAGGGTTTCGGCCCGAAACATTGCCTATTTCCTTCGCTCCATAGATGCTGCTGCACCCGCTGAATTTCTCCAGCACTTTTGTGTGCCTTATGCCCATATATAGGTCTAGATACAAGAAGGACAAGATCTGAATAACATCACATAGAACATATCGAAACAGTACCAGCATCTGCAGTTCCTTCTTAAACATTCTGTGTAAAACATGTCTTTCCTCAAAACCTTTTACTTAAAATGGTATGTGGTCTTGTTTCTTAAACCATCTGCTAATGAGAATAGCCTCTCAGCTGAACCAATCACAATCATGCAAACCTCTACTAAACATCCTGTCAACCTTGTGTAGGAGGGAAGTGAAGCTTCCGGTTAACAACAAGGATCGGCACAAGAAGATGGAGTAACTCAGCTGGTCCGGCAGCATCTCTGGTGAAAGGAATAGGTGACGTTTTGGGTCGAGACCCTTCTTCAGACATCAGTCTGAGATAACATCAGTCGGAGGAAGGGTCTCGACCCGAAACATTACCTATTCCTTTTCTCCAGAGATGCTACCTGGCCCAGAGTTACTCAAGCCTACTGTGTCTATGCCCTGTCAACCTTCTTTGATCCAAGAGAAAGAACCACTGCCTCTCCACAACAAACATACTTAATATTCCTCATCCCTGTAATCATACTGGCAAATTAGAAAAACAAATGAGTTGCGCACAAAAATTAAAATGTTTACAAATCAGCATTAAAGGATAGACCACTCTTTCCTCAGATGATGTTCCATCTACGATACCATTACTGATCTTAAGTATTTTTAATAGCCAAAGTGCAGATGCTAAACAAATGTTCTTCAACCCTCAAAGACCAACAAGAAAAACATTAAAATACGCAAAGCTCTATCTCTAATACGGAACTTTTTGTTTTCTACCTACGCAGCACAGGAGCTTGTGTATCAGATCACATTCTCATTTAACTGTCCCCAAAGAATCTATCTTAGTTTAGAGATACAGCATGGAAACAGGCCCAATGGCGCACCGTCCACGTCGGGCAGCAATCTATGTACACTAGGACTATCCTACACACTAGGGACAATTTACAATTTTTACCAAAGCCAATTAACCTACAAACCTCTACATCTGTGGAATGTGGAAGGAAACCGGAACACCCAAGCAGTCACAGGGAGGACGTACAAACCCCGTACAGACAGCACCTATAGTCAGGATCGAACCCGGGTCTCTGGCACTGTAAGGCAACAACTCTACCGTGGCACCACTGTGCCGCCCTTATAGTAGCTAATAGTAGAGAATTAGCTGGGAGGGTGTGGTTACAGGTGGACGGGGACATTTTCAACCTCTCACTTCTGAGGTCTAAAGTTCCCACCTGCTTTAAGAGGGCATCAATTACACCAGTGCCCAAGAAGAGTAAGGTGACGTGCCTCAACGACTATCGACCAGTGGCACTAACGTCGGTGGTGATGAAGTGCTTTGAGAGGTTGATCATGGCGCAAATCAACTCCTACCTCAACAAAAATCTGGACCCACTGCAGTTTGCCTACCGCCACAACAGATCAACGGTGGATGCGATCTCGCTGGCCCTCCACTCCGCACTGGACCACATGGACAACAAAAACTCATATGTCAGGCTGTTATTCATTGATTACAGCTCGGCATTTAATACAATCATCCCCTCCAAGCTGGTTACCAAACTCTCAGATCTGGTTCTCTTTGCATCGCTCTGCAATTAGATCCTCGACTTCCTCATTCAAAGACCACAGACTGTTCGTATTGGTGGAAATGTGTCAACCTCGATAACAATCAGCACGGGAGCACCTCAAGGCTGCGTGCTCAGCCCCCTGCTGTACTCACTCCATACTCATGACTGTGTAGCCGGTCATAGTGCGAACTCCATCATCAAGTTCGCTGATGATACCACTGTTGTGGGACGTATCACTGATGGGGACGAGTCAGAGTATAGAAGTGAGATCGATCAACTGACAAAATGGTGCCAGCACAATAACCTGGCCCTCAACACCAGCAGAACCAAGGAACTGATTGTGGACTTTGGAAGGGGTAGGAGGGGGACCCACAGTCCCGTTTATATCAATGGGTCAATGGTGGAGAGGGTCAAGAGCTTCAAGTTCCTGGGCGTGCACATCTCTGAAGATCTTTCCTGGTCCGAAAACACTGATGCAATTATTAAGAAAGCACATCAGCGCCTCTACTTCCTGAGAAGATTACGGAGAGTCGGTTTGTCACGGAGGCCTCTCTCTAACTTCTACAGGTGCACAGTAGAGAGCATGCTGACTGGTTGCATCGTGGCTTGGTTCGGCAACTTGAGCGCTCAGGAGCGGAAATTACTACAAAAAGTAGTGACCACTGCCCAGTCCATCATCGGCTCTGACCTTCCTTCCATCGAGGGGATTTATCGCAGTTGCTGCTTCAAAAAGGCTGGCAGTTTCATCAAAGACCCACACCATCCTGGCCACACACTCATCTCCCCGCTACCTTCAGGTAGAAGGTACAGGAGCCTGAAGACTGCAACGTCCAGGTTCAGAAATAGCTACTTCCCCACAGCCGTCAGGCTATTAAACTCAACTGAAACAAATCTCTGAACATTAATAGACCATTATCTGTTATTTGCACTTTATCTGCTTACTTATTGATGTGTGTACATATTTATATCATGGTATATGGACACACTGATCTGTTCTGTATTCATGCCTACTATATTCTGTTGTGCTGAAGCAAAGCAAGAATTTCATTGTCCTATCAGGGACACATGACAATAAACTCTCTTGACTTGACTTGATCTTGGTTCTATTGTGTTCCAACCCAATAATTGTTTCAACATGGAAGATAGACACAAAATGCTGGAGTAACTCAGCGGGTCAGGCAGCATCTCTAGAGAAAAGGAATAGATGACGTTTTCGGTAAAACAGCATCTGCAGTTCCTTCCTACACCTAATCATTTCACCGTATTCTCTGTAAAAACAGAGAATGCTGGAAATAATTAATAGATCAGCACATCTGTGGGAAGAGAAACAGAATTAATATTTCAGGTTGATCCAAAATATAAACTCTATTACTATTCCTGCGGGTCTGGCATTTTATTTTGTTTTAGATATCCAGTATCTGCTGTTATCTTTGATTTTAACCTCCTAGGTAATGATCTGGAAAGGGATCTCCAGTTGATTCTCCCTTTGGTCCAAAAAATGTTCATTCCAATTCAAGAACATTCATAGATTAGTTTAGAGATACAGCACGGAAACAGGCCCACCGGGTCCGCATGACCAGCGATCCTCGCATTTTAACACTAGGGACAATTTTTACATTTACCAAGACAATCAACCTACAAACATGTACGTCTTTGGAGTGTGGGAGGAAACCAAAGATCTTGGAGAAAAGCCACGCAGGTCACGGGAAGAACCGTACCGACAGCACCCATAGTCGGGATCAAACCCGGGTCTCCGGCGCTGCATTCGCTGCAAGGCAGCAACTCTACCGCTGCACCACAGTGTCGTCTGAAACGCCGCTTACAGCACAAAAATACATTCTCTATGTGCATGACCAAATCGTGTATCAACAGGTTTAGCTATTAACATCTTTTAAGGACTCATTTCTATTTAGTTTTGTTCTATACAACTGTAACCAATTATCTGATTGTCACTTAAAACTGTCTCATTCTAATAACCATATAACCGTATAACAATTACAGCACGGAAACAGGCCATCTCGACCCTTCTAGTCCGTGCCGAACATGTATTCTCCCCTAGTCCCATATACCTGCGCTCAGACCATAACCCTCCATTCCTTTCCCGTCCATATAACTATCCAATTTATTTTTAAATGATAAAAACGAACCTGCCTCCACCACCTTCGCTGGAAGCTCATTCCACACAGCCACCACTCTCTGAGTAAAGAAGTTCCCCCTCATGTTACCCCTAAACTTCAGTCCCTTAATTCTCAAGTCATGTCCCCTTGTTTGAATCTTCCCTACTCTCAGTGGGAAAAGCTTATCCACGTCAACTCTGTCTATCCCTCTCATCATTTTAAAGACCTCTATCAAGTCCCCCCTTAACCTTCTGCGCTCCAAAGAATAAAGCCCTAACTTGTTCAACCTTTCTCTGTAACTTAGTTGCTGAAACCCAGGCAACATTCTAGTAAATCTCCTCTGTACTCTCTCTATTTTGTTGACATCCTTCCTATAATTAGGCGACCAAAATTGTACACCATACTCCAGAATTGGCCTCACCAATGCCTTGTACAATTTTAACATTACATCCCAACTTCTATACTCAATGCTCTGATTTATAAAGGCCAGCACACCAAAAGCTTTCTTTACCACCCTATCTACATGAGATTCCACTTTCAGGGAACTGTGCACAGTTATTCCCAGGTCCCTCTGTTCACCTGCATTCTTCAATTCCCTACCATTTACCATGTACGTCCTATTTTGATTTGATTTGTCCTGCCAAGATGTAGCACCTCACACTTATCAGCATTAAATTCCATCTGCCATCATTCAGCCCACTCTTCCAACTGGCATAAATCTCTCTGTAGACTTTGAAAATCTACTTCATTATCCACAACCCCACCTATCTTAGTATCTTATAAAATCTTATAATTTTAGAATAATATGGTGATTTAAAAGTTCCTCTTAACGTACGCACTGTTATTCTTTACTCTATTTATTTTCCCTATGCCCTGAATTAAATTAAAAACCCAAACGACACTAATACAATATTAATCATAAAATAAGCTGCAATCCACCATAGCAGCTAACTAACTTAAGATATGGGAAGAAAGTTTAAAACAATGACACTGAGGTGAAGGTTGGATCAACCGTGATCCGATTGAATGGCAGAGCATGCTTGAGTAGTTGACACATAATGCTGGAGTAACTGGGATAGGCAGCATGTCTGGATAGAAGGAATGGGTGACGTTTCGGGTTGAGATCCTTCTTCAGTCTGAAGAATGGTCCTGACATGAAACGTCACCCAGGCATTTTTAAATGTTGTGCCCAAATGAATGGGATTGATAATTGCTGTCAATCAGAAGGGAATAAACTCATCTTTGTTCACTGGAAACTGGTCTGAGATGGCCCCAAATTAATTTGATTGACTAATCGACTTTCAACTTATCAGTTGCAGTATGTTTAGAGGCTTGGTGGAGCAGTGGTAGAGTTGCTGCCTTACAGCGCCAGAGACCCAGGTTCGATCCTGACTATGGGTCTTGTCTGCATGGGGCTTGTATATTCGTGGGTTTTCTCCGGATGCTCCAGCTTCCTCCCCCATTCCAAAGACGCACAGGATTGTAAGTTAATTGGCTTTGGTAAAGATTGTAAATTGTCCCTAGTGTGTAGGATAGTACTAGTGTATGGGGATCGCTGGTCGGCGCACACTCGATGGGTTGAAGGGCCTGTTTCCACACTCTATCTCCAAACTAAGCTGAACTAAACATTGCAGATCTATTGAATTTTACTGTATAGTGTTGGGAAACATCATCATGGTGTGTAATAAATGATGACCAAACATATGTTTCCCATCACTTTAATTTACTTTTTTTTTTAAACAGATGACATTTGCAATAACATACAATTGAAATCGATGGATACTCAGAATATGCTCCCGAGAACCAGAATCGGCACTGAAAGCCAGTTGTAGTTGGTGTTGATGGAAGATATCGCTGGGCTAGGTAGAGCCGTGCAGCCAAACAATGAAAGGGAAAGACAGCAATTGCCAGCACATCCAACAGGCAGTGTTGAGAGAGATCAGAGGGCTTGGGTGGTCTGTCTATGCACAGAGCAAGAGCCAGTCCCCAGCAATGGCCCACACTCACCCTCCCTCCCTGCCCCACGTCTCAGTGTTGAGCAGCAGCCACCTCTGTCTCTCCCATGCTGAGTTCTGCTGCACTGAGAACCTGGCGTGAATCCCTGCTGTCTGCTGGTGCCCTTGCAGCAATAAATTAATATGGGCCTTCACGGGCAACCTCTCCACACTAGGCTAGGGACGATTTATTGCTTTGGGAGTACCAGTTGATAGCAGTGATTCGCAGCTGGTTCCTGGCACAGCAATGCTCAGCATGCAGCCCAGACCAGACGTTGTTTTTAATATACAGACGGGTACATACCTGTGAGTTTCCAAGTTGGGAGGACCAAGGGCACTATAACAAATCAGCACCCTGCAGTGTACCGCTAAGTCGGATATCAGTGAAGCTATAAATAATAACTTCTTTAATAGCTGCTCAAACATATAAATTGTCAAGTTTGAAGCAAAAGATTACAATCTTCTGTTTATTTTTCTTGCAACTAGTTGATAGATAGAGTATCATCAGTTACGACAAATATGAACCAGCCTGTCAATTTTGAAGCAACATTAAAAAAAGCGCACTTTATGAATAGGTGATTTCAGCAAATTAACTTCCGATGAGGGGGTAAACTATATTCATGGTTAATTAAATCTATTGTTATATTTGATGTCCAGAAGTAATCTAACATTACATTTTCACAATGGAATGATCATTGATGAATGTGCGATGTTGGAACTGTACACTATAATAATTAAACCATACCAAATATAATGTTTTAAACTGCTGTTACTGGTTTTATCCTTGGGATGTGAACTTGTGGAGTCTCTGTGGTGGATGTTTATGTTAAAATGTGTTTTGTGTGTTCTGCTGCTTTTTATTTGTATGACTGACTTGGCAAATGAAATTCCTCCTATGTTGCAAAACATACTTGGCTAATAAAGTATTATTGTGATTGTGAATGATTTTACTCCTTAATTTGTTACTTTTTTCCAGAAACTAATTGAGTGTAATCTAGTATCTTCAGAGATTATAATGGTCACTCCTACACTGTAAAATGTTAAGCATACTTAACTTATTTTAAGACATCATTTACTATAAAATATACAGATCACAGATCATATCACGGATTTTCATGAAGTAAAAGCTAACAAAGAGTTTCAGCATTTACAAACATGATGAAGAAATGGTAATATATTGCTGGTGATGCTCATTGCCTGGTTACTTGGCATTTATTAGGCCATAGGTACACAAAAATGCTGGAGAAACTCAGCGGGTGCAGCAGCATCTATGGAACGAAGGAAATAGGCGACGTTTCGGGCCGAAACCCTTCTTCAGACTGATGGGGGGTGGGGGGGAGAAGGAAGGAAAAAGGGAGGAGGAGGAGCCCGAGGGCGGGGGGATGGGAGGAGACAGCTCGAGGGTTAAGGAAGGGGAGGAGACAGCAAGGGCTAGCAAAACTGGGAGAATTCAACGTTCATGCCATCCGGACGCAAGCAACCCAGGCGGAATATGAGGTACTGTTCCTCCAATTTCCGGTGTTGCTCACTCTGGCAATGGAGGAGACCCAGGACAGAGAGGTCGGATTGGGAATGGGAGGGGGAGTTGAAGTGCTGAGCCACCGGGAGTTCAGGTCGGTTATTGCGGACTGAGCGGAGGTGTTCGGCGAAACGATCGCCCAACCTCCGCTTAGTCTCCCCGATGTAAATCAGCTGACATCTAGAGCAGCGGATGCAGTAGATGAGGTTGGAGGAGATACAGGTGAACCTTTGTCGCACCTGGAACGACTGCTTGGGTCCTTGAATTAGGCCATGTCTGAATGCTTGCTACATCGATGGTAGACACAAAATGATGGAGTAACGTTTCAGGTCTCGACCCTTCTTCAGACCCAAAATGTCACTCATTCCTTCTCTCCAGAGATGCTGCCTGTCCCGCTGAGTTACTCCAGCATTTTGTGTCTATCTTCGGTGTAAATCTGCATCTGCAGTTTCTTCCTACGCACTGCTTGTTACACCAGTTGCACAAAGGACTGGGTCATCGTTTGAGGAGTTGAATACTGTAAATACCTTTGAGTATTAGCTGGGGTTTAATATTTAACCTTCTTGCCTCTCAGACAGTAAGTTGTGTGTTAAGTTTGAAATGGCCACAAAATCCCTTCTAGGCTGTGGGCTGAGGAGCATTTTGTTCAGGTTCATGACCCAACTCACGGAACTACCTGAATTTTTAACATATTGCGTAAAAATATTATATAAATCATACCTGAAACTCGTCAAGACCAAAACCTGCACATTTTTAAGAAATGTGTGCAAAACCTCAAATTTTCTGAGTAGTAATTGTCCAATCAATGCACGATTGGCATTGAGGTTGGACGCAAATTGACCAATCGCTCGCTTTGTTTTATAGTCACTAGGCAGCGAGGACCCTGGGATCATGGCTGCCTCCTCATTACATCAATAGCAATAACAATGTTTCCAAGGAATAAAGGTAACGCTCACCTTGCTGATCATTTTGTTTTTCAATTGATTTATCGTTATAAAGCTATGATGTGAACTGTTAAATAAAAATGATAAATAACTAATGTAGAGCCAGGGTTAGGGTCAGTAAGTCTGTCGGTCAACCGGTCAGTCTGTCGGTTAGGCTTGTCGGTTGGCCGATGGATGCTGTGGAGGATCGGTTGGGCTGTCGGGCCCAACCCGACATATATATATACATATATATACATATATATGTATGACTGTAATCATATATAATTATGTCCTTATGAGGCAAGACCATTCTTTTGGACTGAAGGAGCATGGGAGATAGTCGGTATAAATGCGTGATGGGATGCGGCAGGATGGTAGGATGTTAATGGGAAAGAAGGATATGAGTGGGAGAATCCAGAGAGTTCTGATGCATAGAGGGACCAAGGGAAGCAGATAATCTGAAATGTTCATAGCATCACTTGCAGTTCACCGAGACAGAATATGGGGCGTAGTTCCCCTTGTTTGCATTTGGCCTCACCCTGGCAGTGGATGGACAGGTCAACATAGGAATGGGGAGGACAATTGAAATGGCTTGCAACCAGGAATTCCATATGTCCACGGTGGAAAGATCCCAGGTGCTCGACAAAGCAGTCACTTAGTCTGCACTTCATCTAAACCGATGTAGAGGAGGCGACATTGAGAGCACCTGATATAATAGATGAGGTTGGAGGAGCATGTGAATCTCTGCCTCATCTGGAAGGGCTGTTTGGGTCCCTGGATGGTTGCGAGAGAGGAGGTATCGGGCAGGTAGCTTATATCGAATATGCATCATATTGGCATTTGGAAAAGCGGGCTGAGTTCAAATTGCTTATTCAATTTCCAATTATTCTTCTGATTGGAGAGTTCCTCAGGATCAGTGGTGACTTATTTCCACAACCCTATCTCAGTATCGAATCACTATGGAATTTGCACTATTATCGTTGCTCTACATGCTTTACATTTCACACTATCATGGTCTGAGAGACTTAGAATAACTGATAAATCTATCATATTGATTGAGTGAATAGATTGATTGAAAGATACAGCATGAGAACAGGACCTTTGGCCCACCGAGTCCGTGCCGACCATCCATCACTTGTTCACACTCGTTCTATGTTATCCCACTATTGTTTCCGATTCCGAGGAAGACATTCTTGCCGTAGAGGGAGTACAGAGAAGGTTCACCAGACTGATTCCTGAGATGTCAGGACTTCCATATGAAGAAAGGCTGGATCGACTCGGCTTGTACTCACTAGAATTTAGAAGATTGAGGGGGGATCTTATAGAAACTTACAAAATTCTTAAGGGGTTGGACAGGCTAGATGCAGGAAGATTGTTCCCGATGTTGGGGAAGTCCAGGACAAGGGGTCACAGTTTAAGGATAAAGGGGAAATCGTTTAGGACCGAGATGAGAAAAACATTTTTCACACAGAGAGTGGTGAATCTCTGGAATTCTCTGCCACAGAAGGTAGTTGAGGCCAGTTCATTGGCTATATTTAAGAGGGAGTTAGACGTGGCCCTTGTGGCTAAAGGGATCAAGGGGTATGGAGAGAAGGCAGGTACAGGATACTGAGTTGGATGATCAGCCATGATCATATTGAATGGCGGTGCAGGCTCGAAGGGCCGAATGGCCTACTCCTGCACCTATTTTCTATGTTTCTATGTGTTCGGGGCAGTTTACAGAGGCCAATTAGTGACAACCCAGCATCTTTGGGATGTGGGAAGAGACCAGTGCTCATTTCCAAACTCGGTAAACTTGGGAGTCAGCACCCCTTTCTGCAACTGGCTTCCAGACCAACAGACCACAATCAGTGAGGATAGGTGACAAATCATCCTCTACCATAATCCTCAACACTGTGCCCCACAGTGCATTCTCAGCCCATTACTGCACTCTTTACACATTCATGATTGGGCAGCCTAGCTCAATTTACAGGTTTGCATTTACACCATCATAGTGGGCTGGATATCAAATAATAATGAGACAGAGGACAGGAAGGAGATTGAGAACCTCGTAACCTGGTGCCCAGACAACAACCTCGTCATCAATGTCAACAAGACAAAGCAAATTGTAATTGACTTCAGGAACTGAAGCAGTACACACACTACATTGATGCTACCAAAATAGAGATGGTCAAAACCTTCAAGTTGCTGGGAATAAATATCAACAGCAATTTGTCCTGAACCAGCCACGTCAAAGTTATGGCCAAGAAAGCACACCAATGCCTCTACTTCCTTAAAAGGCATGGGAGGTTCAGCATGTCCTCAACAACTCTCCCCTAACTGCTACAGATGCATCACACCCTGGTTTGGGAACAACATCCAAGACTGCAAACAAATTCTAAACTCCAGTAAATATCGCCCAAACAATCCATTTAATTTCTTCTGATATATCAGCCCGAGAATCAGATTAGCAAACATCCTTGGTACTCCCCCCATGGCAAGATCATCCATTCTCAGCTGAGGATGCCAGAACTGCACATCGAACTCTTGATAGCACCTCAACAAGGTCCTGCACATCTGCAGCAGGACATCATTGCTTCTGTGCTCAAATTCTCCAACAATGAGGGCTAACAAACTATATGCTTTCCCCTAATCTCCTGTCCTCTTTCCACCCGCCATCTGTGTTTTAGGTGACGAGAAATATTTTTTGTTGGACCTGGGTCTTCAGGTGACTGTGGAGCTGTGTTTCCTCCCCCCTTCGAGGCACAATGGCATTCCAATCTAAGAACACGCTAAGTTTTATGGTTAATTAGTTCCTCAGTGACCACACTTTAAGAATATTTAACTGGCTCCAAATAGCTTTGACATGACCTGAAGTAATGAAAGGTGTTATGTAAACATGCTGTTGGCATTACATACACTTTTCCACCACCACCTTCATATTGTTTTAAATCCACCACCTTACACTTGCGGCTAAACTCTGCAGACAGACAGGTTTTGCTGCAATAATACACCATATCTACCTATGTACACAGGCTGCATATAGATTCAAGTACATACATCTCTCTAATTCACACTTTGAAGACAGTAAATTGATTGGATTATTCTCTACCCTCTTAAGAGATTCATCAGGTTTAATTGAAGATAAGTTATTTCCACTCTGAATCTATGGTGACTGAGAAGCCAATGAGAAAACCACAGTCTCTTGTATTGATAGAGGGCAATTCCTGATGGGAGAGGCAGTTGTGCAAGTTTGTGAGGAGCAATGTCCTTCCAGTATTTACACTGAGCTTTTTGTGTTCCTAATGAAAACTACAACCTCAAATAAGCTCTGAACTGCATAGACTATCATTGGTATTATTACACTATTATTGTTTGTTTGTTTTTTATGTGTATGTATGTGTGTGCGTGTGTGTATACACACACACTGAACTTATTTTTCTCATTTATTATATTGTTTACTGTGTACTATGATTACAGATTCTGTTGTGCTGCTGCAAGTAAGAATTTCATCGTTCTATCTGGGACATATGACAAGAAAACATTCCTTGACTCTAATTTGTGGATTTGAGCTTCTCACTGCAGTCACAAATGCTCCTTGTCCACATCGTGATTATGGGTCACATGATGTACTATGCAGCACCAATAACAGGGGAAGATGGGTTATATGGATAGAACAAGAGACAGGAACACAATTTTTCTGTGTTCTTTAATGGTTTCTGCACGTTCTGCATCCAAGTTTGTTCTAATACCATGATGGTGAGTGACAAATTCATTTGCAAAAGAAATTGAGTGCAGAGCTCACAAGGGATTTGTGGCTAACATCACATCATTGTACCTGACAGTTGCATACTTTATCAACCAGGGTAATAAGCAAAACCGCTTCAGCATGGTTTCTGTGGAGCTTTGCTGTTGAAGAAAATTAAAAGGTCTCAAATTCATCACAACATTTTTTCTATTTATTCATTCCAGGGATGTGACCATTTGCAGTCTCATTCTGTGTGAAGTGTGCATATGGAGCCATTTAAAGGCCCATTCTGCGTAAGGATGACAGATTTCTCCACTGTAAAGCATTTGGGATACAGGTGGTTCTTTACAACAATCTAATTGTTTCATGGTCACTATTACAGACACCAGCTTTATACCAGATATATTTAGTTACTCAAATTTAAATTCCCAGCTGCTATGGTAAACCATAAACCATGGGACGTGGAGAGTTGATAAATATTGTTATAGTCATCATGGTTTGACAAAACAAAAGCATTGATCTCATTATCAGTACATGCAACAATTTGCTGCTTAATTTTAAATTTTACTCTCCCCGGCACCCCCTTTTGTTCCTCTTTCAACAGATTATTCCCTGCCTGACTACAATGCCCTTCATAATGTTTGGGACAGACCCATCATTTATTTATTTGCCTCTGTACTCCACAATTTGAGATTTGTAATAGAAAAAAACACATGTGGCTAAAGAGCACATTGTCAGATTTTATTAAAGGCCATTTTTATACATTTTGGTTTCACCATGTAGAAATTACAGCTGTGTTTATACACAGACCCCCTATTTCAGGGCACCATAATGTTTGGGACACATGGCTTCACAGGTGTTTGTAATTGCTCAGGTGTGTTTAATTGCCTCCTTAATACAGGTATAAGGGAGCTCTCAGCACCTCGTCATTCCTCCATCTTTCCATCACCTTTGGAAATGTTTGTTGCTGTTTATCAACATGGGGACCAAAGTTGTGCCAATGAGAGTCAAAGAAGCCATTATGAGACTGAGAAACAAGAATAAAACTGTTAGAGACATCAGCCAAACCTTAGGCTTACCAAAATCAACCGTTTGGGACATCATTAAGAAGAAAGAGAGCACTGGTGAGCTTACTAATCACAAAGGGACTGGCAGGCCAAGGAAGACCTCCACAGCTGATGACAGAAGAATTCTCTCTATAATAAAGAAAGATCCCCAAACACCTGTTCGACAGATCAGAAACACTCTTCAGGAGTCGGGTGTGGATTTGTCAATGACCACTGTCTGCAGAAGTCTTCATAAACAGAAGTACAGAGACTACACTGCAAGATGCAAACCACTGTTTAGCCTCAAAAATAGGATGGCCAGGTTACAGTTTGCCAAGAAGTACTTAAAAGAGCAACCACAGTTCTGGAAAAAGGTCTTGTGGACAGATGAGACGAAGATTAACTTGTATCAGAGTGATGACAAGAACAAAGTATGGAGGAGAGAAGGAACTGTCCAAGATCCAAAGCATACCACCTCATCTGTGAAACACGGTGGTGGGGGTGTTATGGCATGGGCATGTATGGCTGCTGAAGGTACTGGCTCACTTATCTTCATTGATGATACAACTGCTGATGGTAGTAGCATAATGAATTCTGAAATGCATAGACACACACATCCTATCTGCTCAAGTTCAAACAAATGCCTCAAAACTCATTGGCCGGCGGTTCATTCTACAGCAAGACGATGATCACAAACATACTGCTAAAGCAACAAAGCTAAAACATGGTCAATTCTTGAGTGGCAAGTCAATCACCCGATCAGAAATTAATTGAGCATGCCTTTTATATGCTGAAGAAAAAAACTGAAGGGGACTAGCCCCCAAAACAAGCATAAGCTGAAGATGGCTGCAATACAGGCCTGGCAGAGCATCACCAGAGAAGACACCCAGCAACTGGTGATGTCCATGAATCGCAGACTTTAAGCAGTCATCGCATGCGAAGGATATGCAACAAAATACAAAACAAGACTAATTTCATTGACATGACATTGCTGTGTCCAATACATTATGGTGCTCTGAAATGGGGGGACTATGTATAAACACTGCTGTAATTTCTACATGGTGAAACCAAAATGTATAAAAATGGCCTTTATTAAAATCTGACAATGTGCACTTTAACCACATATGATTTTTTTCTAGTACAAATCTCAAATTGCAGAGTAGAGAGGCAAATAAATAAATGACGGGTCTTTGTCCCAAACATTATGGAGGGCACTGTATGCAGGAAATCAAATCACTCCTGGTTTTCTTCCAATTAAATTAATAAGCTGGCAATGAGTTGCTTTCTGGTTTTGCCTCCATTTCCTGTGGGACTCTCACATCTCCTCCAAACTGCAAGAGAGATGTGGAACCAAGTCACGGAACAAAACCCGTGGCCCACCAATGAAAATCTTTAGTTAATTGTTACAACCTTAATAGATGAATTATAAAATGTGCAAACATTGGTTTTAAACCCTACAGAAATACATTACCTAACCCTTTAACAGGAAGTAACACAATCCATAAACACTTTCATAGAGCAAAAGAAATTGGCAATATTCAAGAACACTGCTAAAATTAAGCACTGTTATAATACAGAGACACAATTGTTCACAAAAACAGCTGGTCTGGAAAACATTATAAGTCTTTATTTTTCTAATCAATTACTCTGTGTTTTTGAGAATGCGAATGTTTTCATAAGTGATGCCATTTCTGTCTCTGGGGGAGGTTGTGCAGAAGAACCATGACGTCCAGAGGTACGTCACAAAGCCAGAGTCCAGCAGCTATCATGATTTCATGTGGCATTCACTTTACCAAATAACTGGCAAAGTTAAATAAATGGTTGATATGCTTCAAGACCAATAGACCAACCCAAGATGATGGCCAAATCCATTACTACAGAACAAGTACCCTCAACAATCAAGCAACCAAGATGCCGTGTTTCACCAATATGTTGCACAGAAGATTAAATGCAATTCAGATTACAGGTTCTCTTGACACTAAAACTTGGTTCTTGGTTCTTGGTTTCTTGGTCCTCCAAAATATTCCAAATGGAATTTAAACTGGAGGTGGTGGAAGGAGAACTTAAGCCAGAAAGGGTTTTTGGGAAGAAAGAGCTACCTTAAATTTAGTTGCATCTGGTTGGGTAACTATAGTAGGGTGAAGATTATTCCATGCTTTAATTGTGCGGGGGAAGAACGAATTGCTGTACACATCTGTCTAGGTAGCTGGAATCCCAAATTGGATTGAATGCCCTCGTCTGCTCCTAATTGGTTTGGGTTTGGTGTAGGTCTTGACCTTAGTGGCCCAAGTCTAAAAAAAACTTGTAATCATTAAATGTTCATTTAAAAAGAGTGCATTGCAGTGAGGACAAAACAGTGATCAATTTTAATGTGAAATCCTTGCTCATCAGCATCATCATTGCTGGATGACGGCTGTCAAGGTGACTGTTAATAACTATTTATCTCTTCCTATTGCCGAATGCAGCAGGGCACCAAGATCAGAGGCATTTCTATTTAGTGTTATCTACATCTTCAAGGCAAGTAGACATTCCTTCCTAGCCATATTTAAGACATCTATATCCTTCTCGAGATTGTGTTCTGATTCACTTGGAGGAATTCAAGTAAAATATAGAGGAAATGATTCATTGGTAGCGTACATTCAAGCCAAGACAGGAATTTTACAGCAATTCAACAAGGCTTCTTCAACTTGGATCTATGATCTATGCCTCATGTGTGGTTACTCCGTTTGTTTATCATGCAGCAGGAGGGTATGTTGTTCCCCAGGGGCCAGTGATACAGACGATGACTTGGGTGGAGCATGGTTACATTTCATAATTTACAGGCAGCATTAACTTTGAAGGTGTGGTGAATACATAGTCAAGATTATAATTGGATTCAGGAATAGATAGATTTGCTGTAAGAATGGAAAGATAATTTACAGCTAAAATTCACATCAAAAGATCATAAGAGATAGGCCATTCGGCCCATCAAGTCTACACCATTCAATCATGTCTGATCTATGCTCCCTCCGAACCCCATTCTCTGGCCTTCTCCCCATAACCTCTGACACCTCTTAAACCTCTTAAAATAGAAATGCATGGTGATATATGTTGGGATAAAGAACCCAGAGTGGAAATATCGGGTAAATATCATTTCTGTAAAAAGTGTGCATTAATCTTTGAAACATATAAAGTATACATGAAGGTAGACAAAGATGCTGGAGAAACTCAGCGAGTGCAGCAGCATCTATGGAGTGAAGGAAATAGGCAACGTTTTGGGCCGAAACCCTTCTTCAGACTGATGCAGGGTGGGGGGCGGGAAGAAAAAAGGAAGAGGAGAAGCCAGAGGGCTGAGGGAGAGCTGAGAAGGGGAGGAGACAGCAAGGGCTACCGGAAATTGGAGAAGTCAATGTTCAGGCCACTGGGGTGCAGACTGCCCAAGCGGAATATGAGATGCTGCTCCTTCGCTCCATAGATGCTGCCGCACCCGCTGAGTTTCTCCAGCATTTTTGTCTACCTTCGATTTTCCAGCATCTGCAGTTTCTTCTTCAACATAAAGTATACATGATCCTGGACTTCATAAGCTGATGCATAGAGGTCAAAGCAAGGATATTATTTTGACCCTCATAAAATTGTTGATACATAGGATGCTTTCTACCGTGCATCTATGGAAGTTGATAAGAGTCACTGAGGCATGCTGAACTTCCTTAGTCTATCGGAGGAAATAGAAGCATTGCTGTACTTTCTTGACCGTAGCTTCCAATGTGGTTGGCCTAGGACAATTTATTGGTGATATTCTGGCCTAGGAACTTGAAGCTCTCTACCATCTCCACTTCGGCACCGATGATGCAGAATGGGGCATGTACACCACTTGGTTTCCTGAAGTCAATAACTACCTCCATTGTCTTGCTGCAAATTTTCTCAAAAATGGATTATTGCCACCTTCTCAAGACAGACTCAAAACACATGAATGAATGCATTTTAAATGTCGCTTGTTTCTTAATATTTTTTGTGATTTCATTTTTACATGCACATGTGCCTAGAAAGTGGATTTCATCATATTTTGGGTATACAAACCTAGTTGTGCTTACAGTGCTAACACATCTGAAAAATCATAAAACGGGCCACAAAGGTGTTAAAAATGGTGGTATGGTAACTTATCGCCAGAATCTTGTGTACAATTGGCAGCTGGATGGTTCTTGAGTGGAACTCACCCAATTCAGCACAGCTGGAAACATGTTACTCTGTAACTTATCAAAAAAAGGGTGTCAGCCCTTAAAGCAGAAACACCACCTTAGCCAAGGGAGAATGCTCAGTGTTTTATTCTAGAAGGGCAATGAAGTCCTGGGGATTAAGATAAAGGCTAGGAGAGGGACTGGAAGACCAACCAGCACTACAGTTCAGCCTGAAGAAGGGTTTCGACCCAAGTCCCGCTGAGTTACTCCAGCTTTTTGTTTGTGTCTATCCACAGTGCAACAAGCATGTTATGAGATGGCTACAACAGTTCTTTTCAGGAGAGAGTATCCCTGTACCCATTAGAAAATGCCACAAGAAAACAAATCACTAGCGCAGCAAATGTCAAGCCGAGGTCAGGAACAACAGCAAAACTGCATTCAATCCGATCGATCACACACACACACACACACACACACACACACACACACACACACACACACGTGTCAGGAATTATGGGGAGAGGGCAGGAGAATGGGGTTAAGAGGGGAAAAATAGATCAGCCATGATTGAATGGCAGCGTAGACTTGATGGGCCAAATGGCCTAATTCTTCTCTTATCACTTATGAACATAAACAAATTGCTAACATCAGAGGATTCAGAGGAGGACCATGATTGGGATGCTTTTATGACAAGGCTGGTACGGATGCACAATGCGTAAGTAAGCCCTGCCCCAGCTAAATGTAGGAGATGACAAGTACCATGGAAGTTGTGCATTGCCAGACGACCAAGGCATGCATCCATTCTTGGTGTCACTTGCAATTCATTGCTGCATATCAGCAACGATCCCATCACACAGCATCAACTGGCTCATTTGGAAGACACACAAATTGTTTCCTAATTGCTTCCATCCCACCATACGTCTGAAGATGGGTCTCGACCCAAAACGTCACTCATTCCTTCTCTCCAGAGATCCTGCCTGTCCTGCTGAGTTACTCCAGCTTTATGTGTCTATCTACCATACTCTGGTTTGGTTATTAGCCTGGACACTTGTCATATGGAAGCAGCTGAAAGCTCGGATATTACAACTTCCCCACCCCCCGCATACCCTGCTTTGAAACTTTCTAAATAATAACAGGATTTGTGGATGGGGCAAAATGATAGCATGTTTAGTTGACCTCAAAAGACTCTTCTCCACACGGATGTAGTGAACTCCCCGACACAAATTTCCCTTTTCCAACGCCTGTTGCTGTCAGGTGTTAGATCAAAAGGATCCCTCGTGCCAACAGCTGTGATGACAAACTGGCTGAGCAACATAATACACTAATGAATTCTCACAGACAACATAATCAGAAGCAAGAAACTGCTTAAAATTCACATTTTGAAATGTTATTACCCGGTCTTCTAGACAAAACTTAGGAATTACACAGAGATTAAAGTAGAGGCTGAAATACCAAATTCAAATTTGTAAATTTTTATATATTTGCATGCTGAGAAAACAATACTTGACCAAATAATTTAAGCCAGGAAATATAGGAAGGAACTGCAGATGCTGATTTATACCCAAGAAAGACACAAAATGTTGGAGTAACTCAGTGGGTCAGGCAGCATCTCTGGATAAAAGGATTAGGTGACATTTCGGCTCGGAACCCTTCTACAGACTGAAAGATAGAGAAGGCCAGAACAAAATAGGGCTGGGAAGAGATGACCTCAGGAAGTTTGAAGAAGTAAACTACCAGGCTAAAAACTCTTTTAGCTTCGTTAAATTAAAAAGTGATATGTGCTGTAGATAGAAACATAGAAAATAGGTGCAGGCCCTATTCAAGCCAAAGATGTAATACACAAATGTAAGGCATTTGATAAGGTGCCACATCACCAGTTGTTACACAAAATAAAAGCTTATGATGTAGAAAGCAATATATTGTCCTAGATAGAATGATGATTAACAGGAACATACAATGAGTATAAATTAGGTAGTTGAGGCCAGTTCATTGGCTATATTTAAGAGGGAGTTAGATGTGGCCCATGTGGCTAAAGGGATCAGGGGGTATGGAGAGAAGGCAGGTACAGGCTACTGAGTTGGATGATCAGCCATGATCATATTGAATGGCGGTGCAGGCTCGAAGGGCCGAATGGCCTACTCCTGCACCTATTTTCTATGTTTCTAAATAGGTCAGATTCTGGTGAGCAAGACATGAGTTGACTGACTCCCCCCCTCCCTCCCCTCCCCCCCCCCCCATCCACCCAATTTTTGTACATCCCCAATCCTTTCCACTTGTCATTTTAATTTTGTGTTTTATGACTGTTGGCAGATTAATTTCTCTCCTGGGATAAATAAAGTCCTATCGTATCACATCGTACCGTATCGTATAATATTATTGGCTTCAGCCGATCACGCCATTTATTTTATTCCCAACTTTTAAAGTACCACACGCTTTGATAATTTCCCAAAGCATTTTCTTTCAACTGTTTCCCAAAAAGCATCTCAATGTTACCACTTCCTGAGAGGACAAACGTTCTAGCGTTCAGTTAACACTTAACAGGATGCTGTCTGGATTAGAGGGTATTAACAAAAAGAAAAGGTTGGACAAACTTAGATTTTGTTCTCTGAAGCGTGAGAGGTTTATAAAGTCATGAGAGGTATACAAGGTAGACTGTCAGAATCTTTTCCCCCCAGGGTGAACATGCCAAAGACAAGAGGGCACAGCTTTAAGATCAGAGGGGGAAGTTAAAAGATGTACCAGACATCATTTTTGGCACAGACATTGTTGGTGGAAGGGCACATTGCTGTGCGGTATTGTTCAAGGCTCAATATTCTATGACTGAGCCCCCTGTCTCCTGTACTTCAGAGGAATAAACAAGACAATAAACTTCAATTAAAGACAATATCAAACAAAGCTTTGTCATTACATTATCCTGACACTTTTCTCAATCTGCCTTAGGCAATTTACACCTAACTTTCAACTAGCTTTCTGCGAAACTGGGGCTAATCTACGGAATTAAACATAGAAACATAGAAAAGAGGTGCAGGAGTAGGCCATTCGGCCCTTCGAGCCAGCACCGCCATTCGATATGATCATGTTTGATCATCCAAAATCAGTACCCCGTTCCTACTTTTTCCCCATATCCCTTGATTACATTTTCCCCATATCCCTTGATTTCTCCGGTCCCTCCGTCCCCATTGTTTAATTATTCTGTATTTTTAATTATTCTGTATTCTGTATTTTTGATTATTCTGTATCTTCTTTTTTTTTAATTTCTATATGCACTGACGCAAAACTGCATTTCGTTGTACCCATACTCAGTATTTGTGCAATGACATTAAAGTTGAATTGAATTGAATTGAATTAGATTAGCCCTGAGAGCTAAATCTAACTCTCTTGAAAACGTCCAATGAATTGGCCTCCACTACCTTCTGTAGCAGAGAATTCCCACAGATTCACAACTCTGGGTGGAAATTAAATTAATGGGAAGATGTTCCATCTTTTTAAGGTAACTTGCCTTTAGAAGCATGGTTTTGCAAATGTCAGTAATTGATTTGCAATGTGTAGATGACACTTGCATTTGTAGATGCTCAGAAGCATTGTTAATGACTTCCCTGAAATAAACAAGGCAATGGGCCTAAATCAAAGAAACAGAAATGTTAAAAAATACGATTAGTCAAAACTTCGAGGCCGAAATATTTTTTCCCCTCAAAACACTATCCTCAAAAGAATAATGAGATGCATTTGAAAAGCAATTGAAGGAATTGAAAATACCATTTATTGATCAGAGAAGGCTACACTACATGCACAGGAAAGAAAGAAATGACCCTACTGAAGCATTATTATTAAAAGCTTAAGTTTTAGTTTTAGAGATGCAGTGCGAAAACAGGCCCTTCGGCCCACCGAGCCTGCACCGACCAGATACCCCGCACTAATACTATTCATAACAAGAAGAGTTGAGTATAGGATCAAAGATGTTCGTCTGCAGTTGTGCAGGGCCCTAGTGAGACCAAACCTGGAGTATTGTGTGCAGTTTTGGTCTCCAAATTTGAGGAAGGACATTCCTGCTATTGAGGGTGTGCAGCGTTGGTTCACAAGGTTAATTCCTGGGATGGCAGGACTGTCACATGCTGAGAGAATGGAGTGGCTGGGCTTGAGTATTCTTGAATTTCGAAGGATGAGAGGGAATCTTATTGAAACATATAAGATTATTAAGGGTTTGGACACGCTAGAGGCAGGAAACATGTTCCCGATGTTGGGGGAGTCCAGAACCAGGGGCCACAATTTAAGAATAAGGGGCAAGCCATTTAGAACGGAGATGAGGAAACACTTTTTCACACAGAGAGTTGTGAGTCTGTGGAATTCTCTGCCTCAGAGGGCGGTGGAGGCCGGTTCTCTGGATACTTTCAAGAGAGAGCTAGATAGGGCTCTTAGTGATAGCGGAGTCAGGGGATATGAGGCGAAGGCAGGAACGGGGAGGTACTGATTGAGGATGATCAGCCATGATCACATTAAATGGTGGTGCTGACTCGAAGGGCCAAATGGCCTACTCCTGCACCTATTGTTTATTGTCTTACGAGGGATAATTTACATTTGTACCAAGCCGATTAACCTACAAACCTGTACGTCTTTGGATTATGGGAGGAAACCGAAGATCTCGGAGAAAACTCACGCAGTCACGGGGAGAACATACAAATTATACAGACAGCACCTGTAGTCGGGATCTAACCCGGGTCCCTGGCACTGCAAGCGCTGTAAAGCAGCAACTCTACTGCTCTTCAGATGGCAAGCCTAACTTGTTAATTTTTCAATTAGTGCACTTCCACCAGTGAGAGTGGAAATAACAGTTGATATATGTAAAATTTCATTCCAGCATGTACCTACCAATTATCAAGTTTCCAGAAGCTGGCCTTGCTGGGTTGAATGTATCACACTAAACAATAATTAAATGACTGGAAAGAGCATTGTCATTTTTTAAACTACATACTTGGAAGAAGCAAGAGACTGCAGTTGCGGGAATCTAGAGTAAAAAACATACTGCTGGATGAGCTCAGTGGGTCAGCAGCATCTTTGGAGGGAAATGGACCGACAACGTTTCAGGTTGGGGGAAGCCTTCATCTTTTACTTTGATTTCACATTCTTCTGTCAGACCTTTGAGGCCAAGTCAGAAAATATATATTTTTTAATCGACCATTCAAATGATAAGTCTTTGATTCAGTTGATCACAAAGTTTGAAAAAAATCATGATTAATACACTTCCTATAATGCCAAACTGGGATTTAATTCCTCGTTCTTTGCACAGTGCCCTTTGAACAGTCAATGTAAAATCAATTAACTTTGAGGATGTCCTTTCAACAGGACAGCATTCAAAACTGGAATATTGCAGAGCAATAAAAGGAAACATTGGTTGGATAATAATTGTAAGGAAGGAACTGCAGATGCTGGTTTACACGATATGATATGACGGAACAATATATCCCAGAAGACAAATTGATCTGCCAACAGTCTTAAAACACAAGATACATGAAATTAAAGTGACAAGTGGAAAGGATAGGGAATGTACAAAGATTTGGGGAGGGGAGGGGGTCAGTCTACCCCACAACACAAGGGGGAGGAATTATACTCTTTGATAGCCACAGGGAAGAAGGATCTCCTGATACATTCTGTGCTGCATCTTGGTGGAATCAGTCTGATGCTGAAGGTACTCCTCAGGTTGACCAACCAGTGTGTCATGGAGGGGGTGAGCTGTATTGTCCAAGATGCACCGCAGTTGGAGGAGCATCCTCCCCTCCAAGACCACCTTCCGTGATGCTTCCAATCTGCAGCATCTCACTGCAGATGTTGAAGGAGTGGAGCCTACTCAAAATGTAGTCGGCTCTGTCCCTTCTTGTCCAGGGCCTCGGCATTCCCGAACCAGTCCAGTTCACTGTCCAGGTACACTCCAAGGTATTTGTACTCCCTGGTAAACTGCACATCCACACCATTGATGGAGACAGGGGACAGGGGTGTTCCTCTCCTCCTGCAGTCCACCACCAACTCCTTAGCCTTGTCAGTGTTGAGCTGCAGGTGATTCAGCCCACACCACTCAAAGCACTGGAGAAGTAAAATAACATGACTCGCACAGTGCTTCCTGGCTTATCCAGGTGAGCACATGGGGAAGGTGGATGATGGTGTCCTCAACCCCTATCTTTGCTTGGTAAGCGAACTGCAAGGGGCCAGGTAGGGTTTAACCAGGGGCCGCAGGTGAGTGAGCACCAGCCTCTCCAGGGACTTCATGATGTGTGAAGTCTGCGCTGCCGGTCTGTAGCCATTGGAGGAGCTGGGATGCTTCCTCTTTGGTACAGTATCCAGGCAGGACGTCTTCCACATCACAGGAACCCTCTCCAGACTCAGGCTGAAGATATGCTAGAGTACTCCGCACAACTGGCTGGCACACGCTTTAAGTACCCTAGGGTTGGCCCCATCGGGACCAAAGATAGACACAAAATGCTGGAGTAACTCAGCGGGTCAGGCAGCATCGCTGGAGAAAATAGGTGACGTTTCAGGTCAGAACACTTCTTCAGACTGAAAGATAGATGTCGGGGGGGGGGGGGGGGTTCAATAATTGGTCTTGTCATCATGTTCATCATAGACATTGTGGGCTGAAGGGTCTGTTCTTGTTCTATACTGTTCGATATGCTATATATCCAAAAGTATTTTCACAATACTGTAGAACTTTGAATCTGCACATTGCGTTTCACTACTGAATACTTTGATAAACTTTTGTAAAATTCCTTCACCGATTTTTGTTCAATGGGTGCGGTTGAAAAACTATTAATCTTATAATGTTCCCGTTATTAAATGAATCAATTAAAAATCACAAATGCTGTCAATTGTGACATTGGTATTCATGCACTTATTTATGTGAATGGCCTGGCAGTAATGGGGTCAGATTAAATATACTCGCACAGAAACTCCATTCAATCAATAACATTTATGTTGTTACCACACCACACTGTTCAGGCACAACCTGACAATACTCGCTTGGGGCATTGGATGAATGACTGGGTAGACTTGACAGAAGGGAGAAACTTTAACAAGGAGGGAGAAGCTTAAACAAGAAAGAACAAAAGGTTTAAGCAGTACCAGAATTACAGGAATGTTAGAGATCTTTGACAATGTAAAGGGCTTAGAGTCATAGAGCCAACATACCCCAGCTACAAACGAACAAACGCAAACGTATCCCCTGGGCAGAGCATTTTAAACTAGAGTGTGTGTCTCCCTCCCCCCTCCCCCCCCCCCCCACCCCCACGCCGGGTCCCCATTGTCTTTCCCTCCCCCCTCACGCTCATCGACCGCGAGGCTACTGCCACCGAGGCTCACGTTGCCGCTGAGGCTCCTGCCGCCACCGAGGCCCCACGTTGTCGCCAAGGCTCCCGCTGTTGCCTAGGCTCCCATCGTCGCCACAGCTGAGGCTCATTTGGCCCAGACAGGCCTCGCCGCCAGCTTCACTGCAGACAGGCCTCACCGCCCAGCTTCACTGTGGGGCGAGTTGGGCCTACTGGGGCGCGTCCCGGCCTTCGGTCGTCATTCTGGCCGGCGGCGGCGCAGTTGTTCGGCGGGTGGGCCTTCATAGCTGGAGAAAATGATTGTTGATTCTGGACTGGCTGATGTACAAGCAGAGTGATGACACGTACATTGGAGGTACTGAACAGATCAAGTTTGGGAATTAGTAATAATGCAGCTCAAAAATGCAGTGCTTGACACATCTTTGAATAAAATAAAAAGTGCTGGGTACCGCATGTGAATCAGCAATTAGACTAAAAAAATAATCAATCTCAAATGATTCTGTGGCTAAGATCGTCTAGGAAATGTGGATCCATGAGAAAGCAATCCATTCATCAAGAAAATAAAAACTTTGAAGGTGGAGGATGTGGTTTGATTAAATTTTTACAGAAATTTAAGAAAGACAAGGAGGATAGAAGCAGCATTACTGATGACAGAGCATTTGAATAGATTTTTATTGGAGGTATATCAGTGCTGTAGCCAGAATTGAAAGATTATTCTACAGCTTATTCTAAATGAGAAGTGACTTGGAGGTAGAGTGGTGGTTTGTAAGGTCAGGCATATTTTTCTCTGGAGAGGATAATAGAAGTGTCTTTGGCAATTTTGGAAGGCTGCAATACCTGAGCAAAGGGATCCATACACAGTATATCTGTGAATTTCCTGGCAGTCATATCAATGCAAAATTAACACCGCTTATATTCATTTTACTTCCCTGACAACACTGATGATTCAGTTATCAATCAACAATGATTACGTAGTTTCCTAGCAGCTAATGAAGCTAACAAATGGTAATAAATGAAGCTGGTAGCAGCAAAGACAAAGATTCTATAGCGAGCATGATAGACCACTCGACGAAAAAGACATAGTACGGATTCATGGGTAATTTAAGGCCCCATTTCCGTAACCGGCTTCCGTCTCCGCACCGAAGATCCCATAGGATAATAGTGCGGAGACGGAAGTCGGTTATGGAAACATCCTCGTAAAAATAAAAGTTATTTGGTAAAAATCTTCTCCTCATTTTCAGAATTTAACTTTATTAACACAAACTGTTCCCCCGCAGCGTTGATTACACTGCGAGTCGGGTCGAGTCCGGTTACGGAAATGGATGAAAAAAAGGCCCACGTTCCGTTCCGTTGCGTACTACACGTCAGCCCATTGCATTTAGCAGGAGTGGTCTATCTTGCTCCGCTATAGGATCTTTGGGTAGCAGCATCCGTCTCCAATGTTACCAGAATATTACCTTCAATAGATATTCAAGACCAAGAGAGAAAACATATTTTCTGAGAAATAAAATTGCCGTTTCTTTGTAGAGACAAGCTGTTTTTGTCGTTCTTTTGTGGCATTGTTTTCTAAGCATTTTGTCTGATCTTTTTAAATGATGTAAAATATTCCTGAACTTCAATGGAAAACCCTGCATAATTTTAGTTAAAGGGGCAGAATAAAGATTTCCACTGGCAGATTAGATCTGTCTTTAATCAATATAACTGAGAAAGATTTCAAAGAAGACACAGAAAGCTGGAGTAACTCAGCGGGTCAGATAGCATCTTTGGAGAAAAGGAATAGGTGACATTTTGGTGGAGACTCCAGAGACAGGGGAAAGGGAAACGAGAGACATTGATATAGTGAGAAGGTACACAAAAAAGCTGGGGAAACTCAGCGGGTGCAGCAGCATCTATGGAGCGAAGGAAATAGGCAACGTTTTGGGCCGAGACCTTTCTTCAGACTGATGGGGGGTGGGGGGGGGGGGGGGGGGGCGGGGAGAAGAAAGGATTGATATAGTGAAATATAGATTAAATGAATGAAAGAAAAAGTAACAATGATAAGGGAAACAGGCCATTGTTAGCTATGGGCTAGGTGAGTTAAGGGCCTGTCGCACTTGGGCGTCATTTGCGTGCCATTTACGCGACATCCTAAAAATTAGTTGGCGCATGGCGCGTGGTGATGGGTGGTGGCGTATGCAGTGACGCGCTGTAACGCGTGGCGCCCCAGGACTTTGGAATGCTCAAAATCCTCGCGCGCCACCTGCGTGACGTATCCCTTGCGCATACTGACGTACTGATGGCGTACGTGTAGTGCGTGGTGACGCACGAACATTGCCTATGCTAATTTATTATACGTCACCGTGTGCCAACGTCCGTAACCATGCGCCGCCCTTACATCGTCGGCGTGCCATTTGCTCATCATTTGATCGCCGCAACACGAGACCACCCGGGTATAAAGCGCACGCAGTTTTGAAATTTTTTCACTGGGAAAATCCTTACCACAGAGATCAAACTAAGTACGAACAACATCGCAAATACCTCCGAAAAGAAGCAGGGCCCTCAAGAGCACTTGTCGCGCGACTGTCGTACCGCTAGACGATTTACGTGCGTCAGTCACTACCGGCCTGGCGCGTAAATGATGCGCAAATGACGCCCAATTGGGACAGGCCCTTTACAGACAATGAGACTCAGCAAGACGACATTGAAGCTGGTACAACAACTCGGGTGGGGGATCTTTTCAAAAGATTTCAAAGGACCTTTTAGCAGAAAAACTGGAGAAATTGGAAATGTAAAATCAAAACATAAAATGGACCTAAGGAAAGGTCGTAAATATGAAATAGTATCTGTTTCTCTCTCCATAGATAGATACTGCCTGAAATGCTATGTCCACTATTTTGTTTGTATTTCATAGAACATTATAATTAAAACCACATTTCTTGAAATCAAGAGTGTTTTATGGTCATATGTCCCAGATGAACAATGAAATTCTTACTTGCAACAGCACAACAGAAGATGTAAACATAGTACACTTTAAACAACATAATAAATGAGAAAAAAAGTTCCATGTGTGTTTTGATACATATACACACATATACCTATATACATATACACACACACACACACAAACAAACAACAATAATACGTAACATATATAGTTGTGTGTTTATTTTACTTTATCGTGAGGCAGATGCAGTGCAATTTTTAATCAGGTGGACGCTTGTATCAAGATCAATAGTTATCGTACTTTGAAAAGGTTAGGGTTAATTCAGTCAAAGCTCTTATTATATTATGTAGACTGGAAAGATTACCTTAAAAAAACAGGGAATAAGTATCTAAATTATTACCTAAAACTTATTGTACTGCGACACTTCCAGATGAGTTAATGCAATGATTTTAATTAATGTGTGTTTCCTGGAATTTCAGTCAGTGACTTTCATTGCTGTTCATGCCAAAAGAAAACTGGCTTCTACTATTGAATACTGCAAAGCAAGGGATTTTAACAAGCACTACCTCAATATAACTCAATGTGTATTTCTAGTTTAGATCAGATAATAAAACTACATAAACTTCTTGTCTATATTGCAGATAATATTGTGAGGTGAGCACTATATCATCACTGATTCAAGGTATAAGAGGCCATTTAATGCATCAAGTCTATGCCCAGGATAGAACAATGCCACATATCTAATTCCCACATTTCATTGCAACTCATTATCCCTTGCATACCCATCAGTTCCAGCCTCTTTCTCTTGCCACCCACCTGTACTAAAAGTAACTTATAGTAGACAATTAACCTACCAACACATTTATCTTTTGTGGAAGAAAACAGGAGCACCTAGAGCAAAGCTGTACGACTGGGAAACATAAAACAGACAGTACCAGAATATATGTGATAATGGTTCAGTATCTTTGTTATTCCTCCTGCATTTTTCTAATTTTGGTTTCCTCTGGTAGTGGAACACATACCCAGCCTGACCTGCCGAGCATGTCTGCCTGTTCTGCATTTTACAACTTCAGTATTCCTTTGTGGACAAAAGTGCTGGAGAAACTCAGCGGGTGCAGCAGCATCTATGGAGCGAAGGAAATTGGCAACGTTTCGGGCCGAAACCCTTCTTCAGTATTCCTTTGTCTAACTAACTGCTCCCATTCACTGATTGACCAAATTACCTAATTTACACATATCCTCATGGCCATTTTGCAATTTTTTAATGCTTAACCACTTTGATATCATAGCAGGTAGGAGTTTGAAGAAGAGTTGTGAGCCAAAACATCGCCTGTCCATGCTCTCCAGCGATGCTGCCTAACCCGCTGAGTTACTCCAGCACTTTGTGTCTTTTTTGGTAAATCAGCACCTGCAGTTCTTGGAGGATGCCTGGCAGCAACCAATAACTGAAATAGAAAATTTAGACCATAAAGATCATCTGATCATCGGTCTGAAGACATCCCAGGATTCTATCGGAGGCTATTATGGGAACCACACACATTTCTACAAATGGGGCAGGGGTGCATGACAAGGCAGCTGGATGGGTAATTTGTCAGGTGGTACCTTCCCCCTTCTCCTCCTAACTTGTTGCTTAGCCCCAACTGTGCATTTAGGATAACGCTGGACAGTTAGTGATATGTCTTGGCTATTACTGACATGCAATGATGAACTCTATCTGTCAGCAAGCTAGCTGAATTCATGAGATATCGCATGCATGTCCAACTATCAGGTGTTGGATCCCAGACGAGTTTTGCTCCCTAATCCAAAGTCAGTGGCCCAATAGTAGCACACTTGGCTTCCAGATGAACATAACTGATCCAGCAAATTCCACCCTTTGAATTTCTAGGCTACTTAAAAGCAAAGCCATCATTATAGGGGGCTGTCCCGGCCAACTTAAAACAGCTGTGCAGATTTATTCAGACATCTTGAGAAGAATGTCGGGCACAAAAGGTAATAATGAACATGAGGAAGCCAATACGATTAGGAAGAATAGTATATTGGTCCTATGAGGATACACCGTTTGATTCTAAATTGTGCATCTAATGCTGTTTCTTTCCCAGGATTAACAAATAGACAAAAATAGATTGTCAGCCACGTTGTAACTTTGGCAGCATCATGAACATTAATAGGTTCTATGTTGAATCCACTGCAAACTGATATTCCCTCTACAGAGGCAATAATTCTGTGTATGTGAAGAAATCTGGCTATAAAAAGAAACTGCAAGTGAGACAGAATTATTGGACAGCTAACTAGGACAAATGTTACTGGCTTTCAAACTTGCATGTTAGTGAGTATATAGCTAGCATTTTGCAACAAAACCAAGATATTGCATTATTTTATCTGGTGGCCCCACAATTAAATGCACATTGAAATTTCAAGATTCAAGAGTCAAGAGTGGTTAGTATCTCAAGATCACAAAATGTAGGAGCAGAATTAGGGCCATTCGCCCATCTAGTCTGCACTGTCATTCATGGCTGATCCCTCTCAACCTCATTACCATGCCTTCTCCCCGTAACCTTCAACACCCATACTAATCACGAACATATCAATCTCCGTTGTAAAAATACCCAATGACGTGGTCTCCACTGCTCTGTGGCTATGAATTCCTCAGATCCATTGTCCTCCAGTTAAAGAAATCCCTCCTCAACAACGGCAATGAACAATGACATTCTTACCTGCTGCAATACAACATTTTGATATTCACATATTTGGAGTAATGTACAATATTTATTTTGAAAGAGTTAATGATTTTAGTTAAGATAATTAAGCATACCAACTAGCAAAGAAAATTAAAGCTATTTTTTCTCTTCAGAATTCTTAAACATTATAGAAGTTATGCATAGTAAGAGGTTTTAAAAAATATTCCAGTTGACCAAAGATGATCTTGAATCAAAGATAATGAATACAGTATCTTTTTACACGTGAATCTGTTATTTGTCAGGTTGGAAATGTAAAGTTGGAGGGGACAGCTTTAAAGTCAGGAAGGAGAAGATTATGTGTGGTTTTACAGAGATGGCTGAATGCCTGCAACATACTGCCAGAGGTGGCGGTGGTGTAAGCAGATACCATAATCTTTATCTTAGATGCTTTTAGATTGGCTCATGGATATACTGGGACGAGATGGATATAAGATTATTTTCGCATCACGTTTGGCACAGACATTGTGGGCCAAGGGCCTACTCCTGTGAGGTACTGCTAAATGGTACACAAAAAAGCTGGAGAAACTCAGCGGGTGCAGCAGCATCTATGGAGCAAAGGAAATAGGCAACGTTTCGGGCCAAAACCCTTCTTCAGACTGTTAAGGTACTGTTTCATGTTCTGTCTATTTCAGAGTATTCGGTGACGCTCTGAATCTCCTCAATCTTCGAAGGAAGTGAAGGTGTTGATGAACATTCGTTGTGATTGCATCACTCTGCTGGGCCCAGGAAATATCTTAAAGTTCTTGACTCTGCTGCCGATACATCAATCAAGACAGGTTCATGGATCCTTGGCTTTCACTTCCTGAGGTCAACATTCAGATCCTGGGATAGACACAAAAAGCTGGAGTAACTCAGCGGGACAGGCAGCATCTCAGGTGAGAAGGAATGGGTGACGTTTCAGGTCGAGACCCTTCTTCTTCTTCCCCTCTTCTTGGGACTCCCCAGAACAGCCTTCTACCCTCTCAAGACCTGCTGCACCTTCAGACATGTGAGTCCAGATATCCCAGGTGTCCTTCCAGATGAAACAAAAATTCACTTGTACATTTACAACTTACTATAATACATCTGGTGCGAATGAATAGCTGGAACGTACTGTTGATAGCTGTCGCGATGGCAGTCGCCTCCCGGCAGGCTGCAGTAAAGCAGAGGCCGGGTCTGAAACCGCCGCCAACGGAGTCGACGGAGCCCACAGCTGGGGCCTGGGCCGGCGCAACAAAGGCATCTGAAGATGACCCAGCAGTGAGAGTGGAGAGGCCGGTGCGATGGTCAATAATGGCGGCAACCAACGGACGAGGGGGACACGTGGAATGAGGATGCCGCTGCCGAGGGAAGGAACAGAGGACCCGGTGTGGGGGGACCACCGTGAGGGAGGGGGGGTGGAGGGGGGGGGGGGGGGGGGGGAGAAGGACAAAGGGGGACCTGGCGTAGATACTTCGTAACGTTGTAAGCACCCTTTATGTGACGACTATTTGCATACCTGCAAGTAAAGAATTTCACAGTGACTTGTTCCATGTGACGATAAAGTATTCATTCATTCATTTGTTCATTTCTTTTCTTCCACATTAGAGAAACCAAATACAGATTGAGTGCAAAACACCCGCTCTATTTAACAGCGCAAGTTACCTTTACAATAGATTTGTATTTATAAAACGGTAATATACAATATAAACATAAATAACAAACCTTGTAAGATATATTCCCTTTGTTCCTCCCATCCCATTCCTCAACTTCTCTGCTTCTTAAAACTAATTCATTTTCGCTCTTTACCAGTACTGAAACATTACCTGCTTCTCTTTTCGACATTTGCTGCCTGAGCTGCTGAGTGTTTCCAGAATGTTATGTTTTTACTTTCTTTGAAGTACTGTTTATTTTTAAATATATATATATTGTCCCAATGCTAGTTGCAGCACTAACACAAATATTGGATTTGTTGAATTTCAGATGATTTTTAAAGTGTTAC
Source organism: Amblyraja radiata (assembly GCF_010909765.2). Lineage (NCBI taxonomy): Eukaryota > Metazoa > Chordata > Chondrichthyes > Rajiformes > Rajidae > Amblyraja > Amblyraja radiata. The sequence continues at coordinate 2,093,945 of NC_045958.1, read as the reverse complement.
TATCAGCAGAGCATTTTGTAACTCAGCAGAGGTACTGTAATAAGCAGCTAAAATTGTCAGAGATTTATGTCTCAAGGAGCATTCAAAGAATCCTTCACTGACAGTAACTTCACAGACAACAAGTTGCTTAAAGCTGCATTATCTTGACTGTCTTGTAGCCTTAATGATTTTACCTCTCCTCTCTTCATTCACTTAAACCTTTCCATTTTTGCTCAAGTAGATTTTCTCCCAGGTAGGATGGCTATTCATCTCTGGCAACTGGGATTTTATGGATACAAAGATTAGCAAAAAGCCAATAAGAACCAAATAGATAGAACAGCAACACATTGCACAAAACAATAACTTTAGTTTCCGCATACACTGTGTTTTTGCAAAATTGCCAAATGTCAATTATCCTGAACATCAAAAAAATCTGCTATCTTTGCATGTGATAAATTTACAACTTCCTTGTCAACTGGTCAAGCTTCCAAGATAAAATTGTGGAATTTCTCTCAGAACCCTAGAAGTATTTACATAAGTATTTACTCTGATCTCTATCTAATGGTTAAACTTTGAACTATGATCATGGATTCGTGGAGCATAAACATGGTTTCAACATGATTAGAACTAGTATCACCTAAAGTCTGGACTAAATCATGCAATCTTTAATCCTTTTTTAAACCAGGTATTTTTCTGGTTTGCTTTGAAGCGATTAACCATTTTACTAATTCTGAAAGGAAGCTAATCCACATATCTCTTTCAGCCTATTTTAAACCTTCAAACTTCGTAGTGGCCTGCAATCTTAGCTCAATTTAAATAACTTATTTACATCCACGTAATTTCAGAATTTAAAATAATTTAATCAATCCTTGTATTTCTAATGAGAAAAAATATTTCAATCTTGCCTCATAATTTGATATTTAATTCTCATAACTACATATTGCATTTCTGGCTTAAATACAACTTTGAAAAGGTTGACAAAAATGCATACAATATACCATTGGTAATATATGTTATAAAATGTTAAATAACCCGTTGACATAATTAAAAACCATAGATACAATCAAGCACTTGGCAGGTCTTCCAAACAACAGACTCAAACTGACTGATGGTTTCAATAAATGGATCGCAATCCAAATCCAGTGACATTTTTACTGCTTTTCCTAATAAGAGGGAAGTCTTTTAGGACCTAGATGAGAAAATCATTTTTTACACGGAGAGTGGTGAATCTGTGGAACTCTCTGCCACAGAAGGTAGTTGAGGCCAGTTCATTGGCTATATTTAAGAGGGAGTTAGATGTGGCCCTTGTGGGGATGGGATACTGAGTTGGATGATCAGCCATGATCATATTGAATGGCGGTACAGGCTCGAAGGGCCGAATGGCCTACTCCTGCACCTATTTTCTATGTTTCTATAATTAGAAATAAATGTGGTACTGTGGGCTAAATAAGTGTGCACACCAAGATGAAGTAAATTATTTTATTTTCAAATGAGAGAGAGATACAAATAGAACCCAATATTTCTGCATTACATATTTTATAACGGTCGTTGAGGAAAATTGCTGCTATTCCTCCCTTTCCAGGCACAAAGTAACACCCTTGGTAGAATTTGATATTGAAGATGGTTACAAATTCTTTCCCAAAATAATTCTGTTAACAATAAATTACATTGAAAAACCATATTACAAAAATTTATGCATAAAAATAGTTTTTTTTTAAATACAAACTGGCACAATTTATTTATTTATTTATTTATTATTTAATTCTTTATTTCGAGCAGAATAAAAGAATAAAAAGCAAGTGTGAAACAGCATACAAAAAACAAATATTTATAAAGTGTCATAAACAATATCTATAAATAAATGAAATAGTATGTGTCCGAAAATGAGCAGGAAGAAGCCAAAGCTTATTAATTCCCACCCCTTATTCAACTGCTTGTAATTATCTTATACACATTTAGCAGCTATATGTACACCATATGTACACCAGCAGCTGTATGTACACCAAATTATTTACATTTATACACTAATCAAATATTTACAAAGCCATACAAAAAAGAGATGAGCAATGATAAACACATCCATTTTAGTTTTGCATAGAAAGCTGAAACATTGCAATGGTCCAGATACCCAGGTTTCTCCAATGAATAGCGCTACAACAAAATGATCTAATTTGTAAATACTTAGATGATAATGAGACAAACTACACTGAATGAGGTTAAGGAATCTGAAAGAGAACAGCTAGTATTAAGCTGTTCCCATTCAATTGATAAAAAAATACATCGATAGATGTTCCTGAACACATCATCAGTGATGTAACCTGGGGTCATTGGGTATTTCGGGTCTTTCAACATCAGACACCCTCGCCCAGGCGACCCAGCCGTAGTTGATCAGACCACGACTTGTGTTCAGGTGGTATTTGCACCTGCCCATGGACCTCCTCTCCTGATCCAGAGCCATCTCGAGGCCTTCTCCGCTGCCTCTGTGGTGTTCTACATGACTCTTCTCCTCGCCACTCCGTTGATGCCCAGTGCACTCAAGACTTTGTAGAGCGATTAACCTGCAAAATCTCTGCAGCCAACCTCGATGGGCATACACCTCGCCTTCCAGCCCTGCTTACGGCAGTCTATGACCAGCTCTTCGTACTCTTGTACACAGTATTAGTGAGACCACATTTGGAATACTGTGTACAGTTCTGGGGTCCATACTTAAGAAAGGATGTACTAGCCCTGGAGGCAGTGCAGCGAAGGTTTACAAGATTAATTCCTGCAATGAGGGGATTGACATATGAGGAAAGGTTAAGTAGGCTGGAACTCTACTCTTTGGAGTTTAGAAGAATGAGAGGCGATCTCATTGAAACATATAAGATCGTGAGGGGCCTTGATCGGGTGGATGCACCGAGGATGTTCCCAATGATCGGGGAAACTAGAACTAGGGGACATAGTTGCAGAATAAGGGGGGGCTCTTTTAAAACTGAGATGAGGAAGAACTTCTTCACCCAGAGGGTGGTTAATTTATGGAATTCACTGCCCCAGGGAGCAGTGGAAGCAGAAACTTTAAATATATTTAAGACTAAAATAGATGGTTTTTTAGCTGCCAAGGGGATAAGGGGCTACGGGGAGAGGGCAGGGATATGGACCTAGGTATGGTTAGTATAGTAAGACCTGAGTGATCTCCTGGACGTGTCGATCGCCTAGATTGGGGTCGGAGAGGAATTTCCCGGATTTTTTTCCCGAATTGGACCTGGGTTTTTATCCGGTTTTTTGCCTCCCCCAGGAGATCACGAGGTTTTTGGGGTGGAGAGGGGTGATAGCGGTATAAAGGGGAGGGTAGTGTCTTGTGTTCTGTGTCTTGTGTCTACTGTTTGTGGGTAAGTGTGTCTGTTTAGTGTTCAGCCATGAGCGAATGGCGGTGCGGGCTCGACGGACCTGGTGGTCTACTCTCGCACCTACTTTCTATGTTTCTATGTTTCTATGTTATCATCTTTCTTTCTTGGGAGACCTCCTTGTCGAACTGACCCCAGACTGCCGTCTTGCAGGCCTGTGGCCATTTGACTCAAACCTTCTCCGGAGATCTGTTGTGAATAGGTTACCCACAGCCAGTGTAGGTCCAAGACCTACCAATGAGCAGCAGCCAATGTTCAGTCCAGCTAAGATTCCACACCATTAACTTGGGAAATTTGCCTCACTAATCCTGGGCTTGTACTCGCTGGCGTTTAGATGGATAAGGGGGGACCTCAAAGAAATTTACTGAATAGTGAAAGACCTGGATAGAGTGGATGCGGAGAGGATGTTTCCACTAGTGGGAGACTCTAGGACCAAAAGCCTCAGAATAAAAGGAAGTACCTTCTGAAAGGAGATGAGGAGGAATTTCTTTAGTCAGAGGGTGGTGAATTCGTGGAATTCATTGCCACATACGGCTGTGGAGACAAAGTCAATTGATATTTAAGATGGAGATTGACAGATTCCTGATTAGTACGTGTGTCAGGGATTATGGGGAGAAGGCAGGAGAATGGGATTCAGAAGGAAAGCAAGGTCAGCCATGATTGAATGGTGGAGTAGACTTGATGGGCCAAATGGCCTAATTCTACTCTGCGAACTTATGAATCCAGTGCTAGTCAGAACCGCTGTAAGAGGGAAGACCCTACTCCATTGTAACGGAGCTTCTCAGCCTGACAAATCAGGTGTGTTTTAAATTATTTAACTTTAGTTTTAACAATTTTATTGATTTGTAAGTACTTAAATGTCTACTTTCAATGAATCCTCTGTTATGTTATATTTTTCTTTACAATTTTGATTACTTCCAAGTTCTGAATAATTCCAGCATGGCACATTGAAACATAGAAAATAGGTGCAGGAGTAGGCCATTCGGCCCCTCGAGCCTGCACCGCCATTCAATATGATCATGGCTGATCATCCAACTCAGTATCCCGTACCTGCCTTCTCTCCATACCCCCTGATCCCTTTAGCCACAAGGGCCACATCTAACTCCCTCTTAAATATAGCCAATGAACTGTCGTCAACTACCTTCTGTGACAACTGCCTTCTGTGAACACCGATAGATTATCAAAAAAAGTATAACGTGTAGCAAAAAAACTGCTACCTTTCACTCAATAATGGGGGAACAACCCTTCCATGCACTGCTAAAGGCCATGCCATAAAATCTTGTTTCCCTGTATTTTACAACATACAGTGTCTTGAAAAGACAAGGTTAAGTCCATATTAAGATTGCGGGTGGGTATTTCTTTATAAACTAGAGACCAATAATTTTGTTGTTGATTAGGAAATGTCTTCCTCACCTCACTGACATCATGTAAAAAGGGCTGTCAAGAATTTCACCCTTTCATAACCTACTTGGACCTCCTTCAAACTATTACCATTCTTCATACATTTAATAAGTTATATGCTAAGCCTTGCATGGCAATGGTGACTAATTATATTTCCTGAAAATATAATTCCCTTTCTAAAGGGACAATTATTAATGCACAAATTGACCCGGATGCTCAGCAGATTAAAAGTCATATCTACAAACTGGTAAACTCTGGAAATGGTGCTTAATTTACATGGTCTTGCTGGTCGATTACATAAAGTGCTTATGGCCACCCTCTCATTAGTTTATAAGTTAGACAAATTTCCCACATTGTTTGCCTCATTAATTTTGCCACAGAATGTCTGAAAATTAATAGAATGTGTACGATGCTAATGATGTGATAAATGTTAATGCAATGCTAATTAAACCCTCTGAGAGAGATAAGGAACAATGTAAACTCTGCGTGCAAGTAGCTGATCCAACACCATCCGGTAGACACAAAATGCTGGAGTAACTCAGCGGGGCAGGCAGCATCCCTGGAGAGAAGGAATGGGTGACGTTTCTGGTCGAGACCTTTCTTCAGACCCATCCATAGGTATGTTTTGCCCCAACAGAAGATAAGCCAACCAAAGCTGATGGGACTGATGATGCATACAGTGAAGTGGTAAAATGTAACCAGCCTGAACAGCCTTCATGGTGATTTCAAACTCATCATTCATTCTGGCTGGAGGTCTATGACCAGTGAAGTTCCACGGGGATCTGTACTGGAACCTCTGCTGTTTGAGATTTCCTTTTAATGAATAAATAAGCGTAGATGGGTTACTTCGTAGGTTTGCAGATGACACCAAGATTGCTGGGGTTGTAGACTGTGAGAAAAGATGTCCAAGTATACAGTGGGAAATAGATCAGCTGCAGAAATGGGCAGAGAAATGGCAGATGGAGTTTAATCTGAGCAAGTGGGCTGCTCATAGGTTTCATAATCTCGCGAAGATAGACACACAATGCTGGAGCAAGCCAGCGGGTGAGGCAGCATCTCTGGAGAAAAAGAATAGGTGACTTCTCGGGTTGGTACACTTCTTCAGACTGAAAGTAGAGGTGGGGGGGGGATTAGAGACGAGAAAAAGGCCACAACAAACCAGGGCGGGCAAAATATTTCCTCAGGAATGATGGAGCCCATATATAGCCCATTGTTGGCTGGGGAAGGTGTACATCTCTCAGTCCACATTACCTTATATCGGAGCAGCACCAGTCACAACTAAAATGAGATGCCAACTTTGATGAAGCCGTAACACAGGACTTTGTTCTTGCTAAACATCAGAAACAGCATGAAATAAACATGGCTAAGTAGCTCCATGTCTAACAGATCAAAGCGCTGCAACCCAATTATGAATGGTGGTGAACAGTTAAGAACTGATGAGAGGAGTATCCATGAAACCCAATCCCCATGTATGGGAGAACAAGCAGTACTTAGAGGAGGCTTAAGTAAATGCAATCCAGATGGTCTCTCATTAAGGACGCCAGTGTCACACAAACTTACACTTCAGTCATTTTATTTTGCTTCGCATCATCAAGAAACGGTTGAACATGCCGTTAATAACTGAGGCAATGGAAAATAGCAACACTGGTCTTTAGAACTAGTTATGCCTCCAGCCAAACTACAATACTGGCATCAAATCAGTCAAGTTTTGGAAGATATCAAGTAGCATATTTTGTATTGTATTGTATTCAAATTTATTGTCATTGTCTCAGTTAGAGACAACGAAATGAATTTCCCTTACAGGCAGTATCATAAAAATAAAAAATAAAAAATAATAATAAATAATAAAACATATTAAAAATAAAATAGAATTTAAAAAAAAGCACAAACACTGAAAGTCCACGACACAACATAACACAGTGGCACCAAGGTGAGGAAGGCACCATAGTCCAGCCAGCCTCCACTCCGTTCTTCCCAGATGTTCACTCGTGGTCGAGGTCTTCCTAGCACCCGCAGTCGCCGCCCCGGGTGGCCCGATGTTCAGGCCCTCACGCCGGGCTGGTGGAACGCCGACGCCGAACCCTGACGGTGAACATCCTCCTCAGCGGCCCGGACCTCCTGATCAGCCGCCTCCCGCAGCCGGAGTCCGCAGCTCCCGAGTCCGCAGCTCCCGAGCCGGGCAGAGTCGCAGGACCCCGCGCTGTCCATCAGCGCCGCCCGCGTTGGGAGCTCCGCAAACCGCAGCTCCATGATGTCGGTGCAGCAGGTCCAGCACTCCGGGCTCCAGACGGCGATCCCCGGTATGGCATCGCCAGCCCCACGATGTATCAGCACTGTCCCGCCACTGCTGGAGCTCCGGTCGATCCCGGCAGGAAAGGCCGCGCTAATCCAGTAGGTAGGCCGCTGGTGGGGGGGCGAGGACGCGACTCGAATAATAGTCGCGTCCTCACCAGGAAGCGGCTGAAGGACGGTATCCCCCGCACCGTACCCTCTTCCCCCACATAAAAACACAAAAAAAACACAAAAAAACACACTTTTACATAACTAAATAAACAAAAAAACAAAAAGATACCGGGCTGTAGGTGGAGGCTGCTGGCACCAGCGCCACCGGAAGTACAATCTGTCAATAAAGATGCATAAAACTGCAGAGGGTGATATATCTAGCAAAAAAATACAGTGATGGAGGAACTCAGCAGGTCGGGCAGTATCCGTGGAGGGGAGGGGATGGGAGGAGAGCATCTGTCAATAACCTGCTCAACAAACCTCAGTTTAGATTCTGTCTGGACCACACAATTCCAGATATTGTGTCAGACATTCATCCAAACATGAAACGATTAGTTAAATTCCAGAAGTGAAATTGTGTGAGAGTGAATGGCTTGCCCTTATGGGAACTTAGAAACATAGACAATAGGTGCAGTAGGCCATTCGGCCCTTCGAGCCTGCACCACCATTCAATATGATCATGGCTGATCATCCAATTCAGTATCCTGTACCTGCCTTCTCTCCATACCCCCTGATCCCTTTAGCCACAAGGGCCACATCTAACTCCCTCTTAAATATAGCCAATTAACTGGCCTCAACTACCTTCTGTGGCAGAGAATTCCACAGATTCACCACTCTCTGTGTAAAAAATGATTTTCTCATCCAACTTCTGACCAAATTTAGCATTATGCAGCCTCAGTAAAAACAATTCAGACTATAAAGGAATATGGTCAAGATTGCCAGAGGTGAATTATTCCTGCCCATAACATGACTGCAAAAGGTTCTGTCCCATGACCATGACCAACCATCTACGTAATGCATGAATGACCTTCCACCAATGATAAACTGATTAAAAACTGTTTAAATACTCACTGGTCACTACATAGTGGTCACTTCTGTTAAGCAACTTGAAGAGCATTAAGGCATCTTCAACAAGGCGCCTGCAATCTCCACTCCTGCCTCTCTCAGTAACTTGGGATAGATCCCAGCAAGTCCTGGGGATTTTTCCATCATAATACTCATCAAGAGACCCAACACCACCTCATTCTTGATAGCAAAGTGCACTCTATCATTAATGCACCATGTTTACAGACAGAGACAGGAGAATTATAAACCATAGACAATAATTGATTGAAGGAACCAAATGTAATATTTCCAGATCTGGTGTTCACATGAGTCTATGTGGGAAGTGAGTACAGGTACTCCCCCCCATTTATAAACATTTAATTTACTATTTTTTTCTAAGTGACCATTGACTCTTTAGATTATATTTGATATGATTTATGAACCTTTCTTACTATAATGACTAATCCTGAATAGTAGGGGGCTGAGAATGAGGTACAGTCAGAAGATAGTTCATAGGAGTCATTACTAACAATGTTGGTGGCCCGTGGTAGATGACGATAGCATGGTGTGCAATCTCATGACTTGTGGGATCGAGTGTGGCTCACAGGTCCGATGCGCCAGCCACACATGCGGGAACAGTGGGGCCACATGAAGACTGCTGTGGGAAGATTTAGGACTGCAGCCTTCCTCCTGTCTCTGTCTTTAGTCAGAGCAGGGGCGGGAAACCCAGGGGGGGCTAGAGGGGACACGTCCCCCCCATGTTTTGAGAGGTGGGGGACATCGCCCCCAGGTTTTTGTGATCCCGATTTTAAAATCGCCGTTTTAGCGCTGGATGGAGCCTCCGAAGCCTCGCGCGTGTGTGTGAGTGTGCACCGCGTGTGTGTGAGTGTGAGTGTGCACATGCGCGCGTGGCCGCCAAAATATTGTGTCCTCCGTCCTCTCCATGTTTTGATAGCGAGTTCCGTTCTTGAGTCAGAGGGTAATTAATCTGTGGAACTAATTGCCACGGTAGGTTGTGGAGGCCATATCAGTGGATATTTTTAAGGCAGAGATAGACAAATTCTTGATTGGAACGGGTATCAAGGGTCATGGGGAGAAGGCAGGATTGAATGGCGGAATAGACTCGAAAGGCCGAATGGCCTAATTCTACTCCAATAACTTGTGGCACTAACGTGTTGATTATCTTTAAAACTGCTGACCACTTTGCTAGTAGTTGTACTAACAATAAACAAGCACTAACCCACATTAACATTGTAAGAGCCTTCAATTGCAAGCTACGAATGAAATCAAAGGTGCCGCTGGGTAAACACGATCGCTATCCATCAGGATTACAGCGGTTTTGTATGGACAAGTGGACCACTGCCACTTGACATATTGTATTTCACTTTACATACTCGATCCTTGAAAGTAACCACAGTATTTTGGAAGAACACAAACTCATGCACATTCATAGAAACATAGAAAATAGGTGCAGGAGTAGGCCATTAGACCCTTCGAGCCTGCACCGCCATTCAATATGATCATGGCTGATCATCCAACCCAAGGAAGTATCCTGTACCTTCCTTCTCTCCATACCCCCTGATCCCTTTAGTCACAAGGGCCACATCTAACTCCCTCTTAAATATAGCCAATGAACTGGCCTCGACTACCTTCTGTGGCAGAGAGTTCCAGAGATTCACCACTCTCTGTGTGAAAAATGTTTTTCTCATCTCGGTCCTAAAGGATTTCCCCCTTATCCTTAAACTGTGACCTCTTGTCCTGGACTTCCCCAACATCGGGAACAATCTTCCTGCATCTAGCCTGTCCAACCCCTTAAGAATTTTGTACGTTTCTATTAGAAACGTCATCTCAATTCATCTCAAGGATTTGGAAAAAGTGCTCCAGGCTTCAAGTCAACTGAAAATCACCTTACTCTTCTCCACTCAGAGAGTCCGGGGAGTCCAAAGGGATATTCAAAAGCTAATCTTCCAGTTGGAGCAATCTAACTAAAGAAATGTAGCTGACTTTGCTACTTTCCCAAGATTACATCATGTCATTTCTCTCTTCCCTCGTTGAATGATATTGTGTATGAAAAATCTGGACGGCAGTGTCTCTTTTATCTTAGACATCAAGGACACAGCTGATAACATCTGGGTAGAATTTTTACTCTCATAGAATAGTGTGCTGTTCAAGGCTTACTATCCAAGGCATGTAATTGAGTGTTTAATTTTACAGACAAGCAGCTGTAACAACTCACTCAAATATGGAACAAATGCAATAGAGAGAAGCTGCATGAAGGAAATAATGCACACACTGTGCGTATCACATCACGGGTGGCACAGTGGCACCGCGGTAGAGTTGCTGCCTTACAGCACCAGAGACCCGGGTTCAATCCCAACTACGGGTGCTATCTGTACAGAGTTTGCACGTTCTCCCCGGGACTCCGTGTGTTTTCTCTGAGATCTTCGGTGTCCTCCCACACTCCAAAGACATTCAGTTTTGTAGGTTAAATGGCTTGGTGTACATGTAAATTGTCCCTAGTACGTGAGGGATAGTGTAAGTGTACGGGGATCGCTGGTCGTTGTGGACTCGGTGGGTCAAAGGGGCCATGCTGTATCTCGAAACTAGTTTAGTTTAGTTGTAAATGGATTGATTGTAATCATGTATTGTCTTTCTGCTGACTGGTTACATGTATCGTCGTATAGTGAAATACTTTTGTTGCGTGCAAACCATTCAGCAGAAAGACAATACATGATTATAATTCATCCATTTCAGGCACGTGCCATGAGTAATTACTCAGGGTAGGCACTGGGCAGTCAGTCGACCTTTAAAAAAAAAACGCACATGCGCAGAAAATCGTAAAACCGCGCATGCGCAGATCGGTCCTGTAGGCAGTCAGTCCACTTTTTAAAATCTTTAAAAAACCCGCATGCGCAGATTGGTCTCCTCTCCTGTAGGCATGCGCAGCACATTGCACGCAGTCCACGGTGCAAAGGCAGAATTTCAGCTGCCTTTATTGCCCGTTGTAAGTGAAGGCTTGAAGCAGTGTCCACGGTACGCGGGTTGAACATAGTTACACATATTACGTGTACTGTGGATGAAAGGCACGGGAGAGTTATGCCTACCTAAGATCCATTATTTAAATAATAACCATTTAATAATTAATACTGAATTTAGTAAATGTATTGGAAATCTTTACTATTTATATTTAATAATTATCTTTTTATAATTTGAGTCAGAATAGGCACTGCTTACCATGCCTACCCTGACAGCACGTGCCTGATCCATTTCCAGTGTATAGGTACATGGTAAGGGAATAACGTCTAATGCGAGATAAAGCCAGCAAAGTCCGATCAAGGATAGTCCGAGGGTCATCAAAGAGGTAGATGGTAGTTCAGGACTGTTCTCTGGTTGTGGTAGGATGATTCAGTTGCCTGATAACAGCTGGGAAGAAACTGTCCCCGAATCTGGCAGTGTGCGTTTTCACACTTCTATACCTTTTGCCTGATGGGAGAGGGGAGAAGAGGGTGCGACTCGTCCTTGATTATGCTGCTGGCTTTGCCAATGCAGCGCAAGGTATAAATGGAAATAAACTAAACTGGAAATAGAATAAATTAACCCAAACCTCCAGAGATTCATAAACCTGTAAAATCTCCAAGACATTAACTGGCTGCAAATAAGACTGGGATCAGGTTGATGTGAAAGAGTTATTGGAATCAGATGGGAAGAATAACACAAATACATAGGGTGAATGCACAGTCTTTTATCAAGGGTTGGAGAACCAAGAACTAGAAGGCATAGTTTCAAGGCGAGAGGGGGAAGATTTAATCGGAACCCGAGGGCAATTTATTCACACAGAGGGCAGCAAGTATATGGAATGAGCTGCCAGAGAAAGTAATTGAGGCAGATACAAGAACAACATATAAAAGACATTTGGACAGGTATGGGTTCAGAGGATAGGTTTAGAGAGATATGGCCAAACAGGCCTTGCTTAGATGGAGCATCTTGGTAGGTCTGGATGAATTTAATCTAAGGGCCTGTTTCCATGCTCGAAGATTCCATGGCACAAAATGACGATTTATTAGAGCCTGAGTAAAAGAAGACATGGGAGGAATAAAAATACACCATTATCCAGAGAAGGGAACTGGGTGGGGGGGACAGGAGGGGGTGGCGATCCAGGTAAGAATGTCCTCAGTGCCTATAACGCGAGCTGCAACAACAGCCATGTCACTGGAACGTGCCATGGGTGAAGAAGGGCTCGCTGGTGCACTTTGCCAGTCGGGAGTGCCGTCGAAAGCCGGGACTCTAAACGGCTGGGGTGACGGTGGGAGCACGGGATGGGTCGGCAGGTCATTCCATTCACATTCTGTTTACATGTTATATTTGTGCAGGAAGGAACTGCAGATGCTGGTTTACACCATAGATAGACACAAAATGCTGGAATAACTCAGCGGGACAGACAGCATCTCTGGAGAGAATGAGAGCAGAGACAGACCCTCACCAAATACAGATTAAGTGACCACTATTTGGCAGTGAAAAAGGAAGACATAAGAGATTCTGGCAACCAAGAGGAAACAGAATATGCGGCCACTGTTTGACAGATGATGTTGAAACAGAGGTGCACTTTCTCCTAAAATGCAAAAAAATTGACAAAACAAGGAAAGCATACTTTGACAAACTCAGTGAGGCAACCCCTGATTTTAACTAGATGATACATCAAAACTAAGAAAAATCCTTGGCAAAGGAAATACGGCACATCTTGGTGCACAATACGTAACAGCATGCCACAACCTGAGAGACGGTGAATGACCAACATGCACATATGTACGCACACACTAATTGACATTAACTGACACTAAGAAATTAATATTGATTTGCTAAACTTGCTATTGTGTTGTACTGCTTACAGCTGCAAGAACGTGTAGCAATCAATAAAGGGCTATAGGCCTATTGCGAGTTTATGAACAGGGACATATCTATCCATGCACTGTATACTTGTATTTATACTTATGCATCTAAAATATGTATGTCATGTTTTATACTTTGGCAATATAACAATGTATTTTTTTATCATGCCAATAAAGTTTATTGAATTGAAAATTGAAATTGAAAAAATTGAATGAATGGGTGACGTTTTGGGCCAAGACCCATATCTCAGTCTGAATAACGGTCTTGACACACAACATCACCAATTCTTTCTATCCAGAGATGCTGTCTGACCCGCTGAGTTACTCAAGCATTTTGTGTCTACATTTTATATTTGTTTTATTTAAGCGTCTGGCACTCCATGGTGCTTCAGAGACACTGTAGGGGAGTCATTAGCAGCCCCAGGGGTCTTGTATTTTCATTATCACGTGATGTCTGTCAGTCCAGAGCAACGGATAATGCAGAATGGCTCTGGAACTGAGGGTGTTCAACCAGTAATCAGCTAGGCTGAATGTTTCTTTTCTACTCTGCTAGAAAGTTGATGTTTCTTATTTAGGTTATATCTATTTAAACATTTGTTTGACGGTAGTCAGAATATTATGAGTAGATTTGGTTTTCAGTTGAATAAGTCCCCACTACCCTTTGCATTATCATGGACTCGTTGAACATCTCTATCGAGCTCATGGCTCTCCATGCCAAATTCTACCACCAGAGGGAATAATTTTCATCATCTCAAACTCACAAATTACATCACTAGTTCTTCAGCACAAAAGATAATACAACCACAATCCAGGCAATTTCCTTTCACAACCCAACACCTCAGTCTCAAGTTTCACTGTAGAAAATCCACATTGAACTCACTGATTGTTAAAATATTTTTTTCCCTTGTTGTATAACTTATTAACCTTTGTAAACGAGCCACTTTAATATGAAAGCCAAAAAATCTTTATGTGAATCCGTTTTTTTTCCAGTCCACTTTTTTTGCAGTAATATCTGTTACTAGATCCCTAAATTCCTCCTCTTATCCATATCTGCTGACATTGCAACATCGGGATAACAGGGATCAAATCAATCATGAATAACAAATAAAACTCACAGGAAGGAACTGCAGATGCTGGTTTAAACCGAAGATAGACACAAAGCTGGAGTAACTCAGCGGGGCAGGCAGCATCTCTGGAGAGAAAGAATGGGTGACTCATTCAGAATCTGCAGAAGGGTCTCGACCCGAAACGTCACCCATTCCTTCTCTCCAGAGATAAAACTGAAACTCTTCCTCTTCGGGTCTGACATAACTATCTCAAGAAGCCATTCCTCTCCACTAAAACAAATGGACTCTCTGAGCCGGGTCCAACCTGCTACGTGTATCCTGGGTATAAGTCTGGCAATTTGAAAAAAAAAATGGTGCTTCATAACGAGATTTCATAAAGAGTTCAATGAGAGAATGCTGATCAAATGACAGCAGCAAGAATCCCATAGGAAGTTTGGGCATGCATATTCACACAAATAATCCTTAACAAGGGTTATTCTAAATCAAGTGTACATAACATTTATGTGGAGAAAGTTAGAAGTTAAGGGCCTGCCCCACTATGGCGACCTAATTTGCGAGTTGCGTTCGCCACAAGCTCGCAGCATGGTCGACACGTGGTCCTAGGAGGTCACTGTAACTCTCCTTCATGCTCGAGAGAAGTTCCCGCATACTCGCGGTCAGTTTGGTCGAGGAAAAGTTTACAACATGCTGAAACATTTTCCACGAGTAAAAATTGGTAGGCATGGTTCTTTTGAACTCGTAGTGCAGTGGTAGTGGGGTCGCCATGTAGTTATAGGCAGTCGAGGTAGCCGTAGGCAATCTCCTTTGCTGACCAGGCATTTTAATTGGCTCATTGGAGTTCTCAGTAGCAAGGAAAAGCGACCGTTAATGTTAAATGCCCACTAAACTTTATTACAAGTTATCTGGCTTCTTAAAAGCATCTCCACTCCTTCTCCCCCCACCCACTAAAGGACTTACCGTAGACTGTGGCAGCCGTTTTTGACCTTCCTGTTCAAGCACTCCCACGCTTTCCCTGGCCCCCGCCTACGACACAAGAAGTTGAAGTAACTCAGCGGGTCAGACAGCATCTCTGGAGAAAAGTGACTAGGTGACGTTTCGGGTCGAGACCCTTCTTCTGAAACGTCACTTATACCTTTTCTCCAGATTGCTGTCTGACCCGCTGAGTTACTCCAGCTTTTTGTGTCTATTTTCGGTTTATAGACAATAGACAATAGGTGCAGGAGTAGGCCATTCGGCTGATCATCCCCAATCAGTACCCCGTTCCTGCCTTTTCCCCATATCCTCTGACTCCGCTATCTTTAAGAGCGCTATACAGCTCTCTTAGCATCCAGAGAACCTGCCTCCACCGCCCTCTGAGGCAGAGAATTCCACAGACTCACCACTCTCTGTGAGGAAAAAACAGCATCTGCAGTTCCTTTCTATAGATTTACTATGGCAAGGTGTCTAAATTGCACACAGACATGATTTTCCTTGCAAATTTTGCTTTCAATAATATGGTTTGATTAGAGAAATTCTCAATCTGTTTGTAATCAAAAATTGTTCTCATATTGGTTGGTTGGTTAACACACTGGAGAACATTCTCAATGATCCAAAAGTGAATTCTTTCAAAATACCAAAGTACAAAAACGTGTGAGCACTCCAAATTGCTGCAACAAAAACACTCAATATTGCCCAGTTCACGATACCTTTACTCCAACTTTTAATGTGAGCTATTTCAATCTTTCAACTATTTTGCAATACATGAGTGCTTTGCGCAACTAGTATCCTGGACAATCCAAGTTACTTGTGATCAATCCCATTGCAATAAGACAATGAGCTCTTAGACATTTTCTGTCATCAACCCAGTCTTTTTTGCTGAAAGCCACGTTTTTCCAGAGAAGTTCATATCGTTTGCTAGGAATATCCCAAAAAATGCTTTCAATGCATTAACATGACACTGAAATATAATTCAATTCATCCACACAGATCCTGGGAGGTAAACACTCTCATCATTTATTGTAACCAGAAGTTGCTAGCCAGTTTATTTTCTCCCTTCTTGTCATCAAATTAATAAACGGGATAAGACAATGTTTTAAACGATGCTTTTAAACAATGCAACTTGTACTAATGCTAAAAACAGGTTTCTGCTGTGATTGTCACAAATATCTTGTTGCACAAGATCAAACGAGTAAAGAAGATTACTCGAGCGTTCTGAATCCAATCAAATGTAAAGATCTTTCAGCTAACCCCTAATTCAGCCAGTAATAGCTCTAGCAGATAAGATTAAGAGGAGTCCAAAGGATTGTATCACTACATTAAGGGGAAAAGGGTTATTACAGAAAGAATGGGGCCCACCAAGAAACCAAAGTGGTCATCGATGCGTGGAGCCACAGGAGATGGTCACGGCCCTCAATCAATGTTTCTCCTCTCTTTTTACAGTGAAGAAAGTCATTAAGCTAGGGAACTTGGGAAAGTTAAAGGAGATGTCTTGAGGATAGTCCATATTATAGTCAAGGAAATGCTGGACATCCTGAGGTAGATGAAGATAGATACATCCCAGGCATGATCAGATATATAGTTTTAGAGATACAGCAGGCAAACTGGCCCATCGGCCCACCAAGTCCACGCTGACTTGTGACCCCCATACACTAGTTCTATCATACACACTAGGGACTATTTTTACAGAAGCCAATTAACCTACAAATCTGCACATCTTTGGGATGTGGAAGGAAACCCAAGCACCCAGAGAAAACCCATGCAGTCACAGGGGAAACGTACAAACTCTGTGCAGACAGTATACAAAGTCAGGATCAAACACGCGTCTCTGGCACGGTAAGGCATCATAGGGCCTGTCCCACTTACGTGTCCCTGGCACGCATATTACGCGACCTCGTGGTTGTGTTGAGGCGCACGGGCATCGTATGGCCGCGCGGGGCCGGTCCCACTGAGAGGCGCGGAGGGGTATGTAGTTGTGCGCGACATCGCCTGGGGCTCCGAAATTTTTGTAGTGAACGAAATCTTCGCGCTCCAACGGCCTGTCGCGGAACTGACGGCCAAAGTGGGGCAAGACCCTGGCGCGACGCAACGTCTCACCTCCAACAGCAGCAGAAGCAGGCAAACGATGGCCGAGCTCGGCCTGGGCTCACGGCCGTTGCGGTTCGGATCCACCCCCACTTCTACTCCCAGAATGGGGCCAAGAAAATTGAAGATAGACACAAAATGCTGGAGTAACTCAGCGGGACCGGCAGCATCTCTGGAGAGAAGCAATGGGTGACGTTTCAGGTCAAGACCCTTCTTTTCAGACTGAAGAAGTCTCGACACAAAACATCATCCATTGCTTCTATCCAGAGATGCTGCCGGTCCCGCTGAGTTACTACGGCATTTTGTGTCCATCTTCAAATGACGTCACGTGCTCCAGATGGCTGTGCAGTCGAATGAAGTCGCACGGGACCGTCGCGGCTCAATGCGACCACAGGGTCGTGTAATTAGCGTGCCAAGGACACGTAAGTGGGACAGGGGCTTAACTCGACACCTGCGCCACTGTGCTGCCCTAATCTATGTAATTTAACGATATCCGTGGGAAGCTAGGGAAGAAATTGCAGGAGTTATGACTGAGATATAGGAATCATCATTAGACACAGTGAGGTGCCGGAAGACTGGAGAATGGATGGAGAAATACTGTGCCTCTATTTAAGAAGGGCAGCAAAAAAAAAACTCAGAACCACATACCAGTAAGCTTAACATCTGTGGTTGAAAAATAACTGCAGATGATTTTGAGGGATAAGGTATAGGTTTAGGTTTATTGTCACATGTACAGAGGTAAAGTGAAGCGTTTTGTTTAGCATGCTATCTAAACAGGTCGGATATACCATATGTAGAATCAGTTCAAACTCAAGTAAATAGAGCAAAGTGGAAGATACAGAGTACAGAGTGTCATTCTCAGCATTGTAGCACAGTAATACCTTAGACAAAATCTTGACCACTGAATTGGGTAGAGGTGGGTCAAACACCAAGTTTACGGAAGAACTGTTCAGAAGCGCGATAAAGGAGGGGAGTAAGTTGTTCCCGAGCCTGGTGGTGAGCACTTACATGCATGCATACATGCATTGGGAAAGACAGAGGTTGATCACAGATTGTCCGCATGGTTTCCTGCATGGGAAATCGTGTCTCACAAACTTGAGCGAGTTTTTTTGAAGAAGTAACCAATGCAGTTGAATTGAATTGAATTGAATTGAATCCTTTATTTGTCATTCAGACCTTTCGGTCTGAACGAAATGTTGTTGCCTGCAGCCATACATGTAATAATAACAACACACAATAAACACAAATTAACATCCACCACAGTGAGTTCACCAAGCACCTCCTCACTGTGATGGAGGCAAAAGTCTTAGAGTTACTGTCTCTTCCCTCCTCTTCTCCCTCTGCGCCGAGGCGATACCCCACCGGGCGATGGTAAGTCAGTCCCGCGGTTCAAGCTCCGCAGCCCGGGGGTGGTCGAAGCTGCCGCCCTCCAGTCCAGCGGACGCAGCTGTTGCCGCGGGAGCTCCGGAAAACAGGCACCAGCCTGTGACCTGCGAGCTCCCGACGATGTCGTCCACTTGCCCGCGGCTGAGCCCCGGATTCAGGTCGCCGCCGCCAGAACGCCGCCTCAGCCACCGGAGCACCGTCTCCGCCCCGCACCGGGCCGCCCACACGAGAGCGTCTCAGCCCCGCCCCGGGCCGCCCACACGAGAGCGTCTCAGCCCCGCACCGGGCCGCCCACACGGGAGCGCATTCCAGCCGAGAGCCGGGCCGCCCACACGGGAGCGCCTTCCAGCCGGGACCCAGGCCGCCCACACGGGAGCGCCTTCCAGCCGGAACCCAGGCCGCCCACACGGGAGCGCCTTCCAGCCGGGAGCCGCGCCGCCCACACAGGAGTGTCACAGCCCCGCGCCGTCCGCCCTCACCGGAGCGCTGAGTCGTGCCGCTGCCCGATTGTCGCCGCAGCTCGAAGACGGCCAGCCTCGCGTTGGTAAGTCCTGGCTGGCTCTACCTCCGGAGCCTCGAGGTCGGTCGCAGGTTGGAGGCCGCCAGCTCCGCCAGCTCCGCCATTAGGCCTCAGCTCAGGCGGGGAAGAGAAGGGGGATACGACAAAAAGTCGCATTCCCCCGAAGGGAGAGACAGAAAGCCCTGTTTCAGCCCCCCCCCCCCCCCACACACATAACACCACCCAATAACCAAACGTTTAACTGAACTAGACAAAAAAAACAACACAAAAAAAGTAAAAACAGACAGACTGCAGGCGAGCCGCAGCCGTTTCACAGCACCGCCACTTCCGGAGTTGGTGAAGGCATGGCCATTGATGTTGTCTACAATGACTTTAGCAAGATTCTGCATGGTAGGCTGCTCTCGATAGTCGCATGGGATTCAGGGAGAGCTGAACTACTGAATACAGAATTGCCTTCCTGGTAGGAAGCCGAGAATAGTGATGGATGGTTGTTTTTCAGAACTTGCGACTAGTGGCGTGCTTCTGGGATCAATCAATGCCGAGCCCATTGCTGCTTGTCACGTCACGGAGTCAAATAGTGTGTAAACAGGCCCTTCAGCCCAACTTCAATGCCTCAATGGTGCTTTTATTGTCACTTGCAACTGGGCCTTGGTCATATTGAATGGCGGTGCTGGCTCAAAGGGCTGAATGGCCTACTACTGCACCTATTTTTCTATGTTCCTATGGACAGTGAAATTCTCCTCTTATGTACAGTCCAGTACAGTATTCCCATAGTTATGCACGTCCTCGATTAGCAAGTGTATAGAAATGGTCCACTGAGTCCGCATGCAGGAGGCGCCATTTTCAAAGTCCAAGCCGTGCTCTCGTTCATATGGGCGATGACTGATCCGGGCAAGTCCCAGGCTGTTGCAGGTCACCAGACATCCTCTTTCTTGGATGCAACGTCCCTCTTCTCTCCCGTCCACGTTTGTGCCCCGGGGCGACTTAGGACATGGCAGGCCAGACATCGTTTCCCTCTCCTACCAGCCTTGCTCCTTGCCCGTCCAGTCCATCATCATCGTCGCCGACTCCTTCCGCCCTAACTATTCCCCTCGTCATTTTATACACACCTAGAAGAACACCCCCATCCTCCTGCACCACAGGGAATAAACCTCTCCCTATAGCTCAGGCCCTCGAGTCCTGGCAACATTCTCGTGAATTTTCTCTGCGCCCTCTCCATTTCAACAACATCGTTCCTGTGACAGCGTGACCAAACTGAACACAATATTCTAAAAGTGGCCTAACTCTTGTACAACTGTAACATAACCTCTCAACTTCTATATTCGATCTTCTGTCTAATGAAGGCCAATGTGCTTATAGCCTTCTTGACCAGCCTATCTACCTGTGGTGTTCAAGAAGGAACTGCAGTGGTGTCTACCTGTGGTGCCACTTTCAAGGACCTAGGAACTAGTTTCATGTATCTCAATGACTTAAGGTGAGACGGGTGAAATTAAATTTTTAATTGATATATGCATTCCGGAAGTGGCGGCACTGTTGACAGCTGCGGCTCGCCTGCAGTCCGTATGTTTTTACTTTTTTTGTTGTTTTCTTTTGTCCTGTTTTAGTTACATTTTAGTTTATTAGGTTGTGTTATGTGTGGGTGGGGGGGGTGAAACATGTTTTTTTGTCTCTTCCTTCGGGGGAATGCGACTTTTCTTGTCGTATCCCCCTTCTCTGCCTCCATCTGCGCTGAGGCCTAATGGTGGAGCTGGTGGCCTCCAACTGCGACCGACCTCGAGGCTCCGGAGGCAGAGCCAGCCAGGACTTACCAACGCGAGGCTGGCCGACTTCGGGCTGTGGCGGCCTTCCGGCGGAGGCGACCTGAATCCGGGGCTCGGCCGCGGGCCCAGTGGATGACATCGTCGGGAGCTCGCAGGTCACAGGTTGGTGACCTGTTTTTCTGGAGCTCCCGCAACTAGAGACTTTAAGACTTTTGCCTCCATCACAGTGAGGAGGTGCCTGGTGAACTCACTGTGATGGATGTTAATTTGTGTTTATTGTATGTTTTGTTATTTATTATTATATGTATGACTGCAGGCAACGAAATTTCGTTCAGACCGAAAGGTCTGAATGACAATAAAGGAATCTAATCTAATCTAATCTAATCATTGTAGCTGCTTTTGGTCTACAAAAAAAAGCATCAAAGTGCATCAAAGACATCTAGCACAACATGCAGACAATGTTTATACACAAAAGTGAAAAGTGACCATAATCAGAATATAAACTACAAATGGGACCTGTAGTGGATTAACAATGCAGAAATGGAATCTACCTGCTATCTCATTGTATGGATCAGAATGCAATTTACACTTCATCTGAAACAGTTCATGTGATGACAGCTTCAATCTCTCCTTTATCACTGTTAGTCTTGATGGAAACCCATTACTAAAGGGAAATTAAACTAATCACTACATTTTAATGTTCCCACTTTTCTCCGACAGTGGATCTAAGCCTTTTTAATGATCGTTGTTTAATGACCGTTGTGAAAACACATGTCATTGCTATATTCATTCTGAAAATTATTAATTGTGGCAAATCCAAGTGAAAGATAGCTGGACTTTAAGGGAGTATCTAGTTATCTTCAGTACTGAGGTTTGCTGTCAATCTCCACTGGTCGGTGTTAATGACAAAACGCAGACTTTTCACTTAAACTGGCTCCAACCCCCTATTCATCATCCTGTGTGGATAGAAATGGCTAAATGTCAGGCAAAATACCATGTGACTGCACACAGCATGCATGTGGCTATGTTGCCCTGACACTATTTAAAAGTTGTTAGCAGATGACAGCAAATATATTAACATGCCTGGTGAAAATTCTGTTCACATTGATTGTACAATGTAAAGAACATTAACAGTTCCCAAAGTTATCACAAAATATTACTCCTTCAAAAAGTCTGCTTCTGATTGTAATAGTATAAACTTGCTCCTAGTTGTTTAATTTATAGTCATAGGATATATGTAATCTTATAGCAAATAAAACCCCCTGTATCTTTGAACCTGCAGCTTTAGTGAAGAGGATAGTAAATATATATTCAGACGATTATCAGGCTGAAACCTTCGAGTCTAGTTAAATTGTGAATATAATACAAATTCAGAAAGGTTTAACCACAATTGTAAAACAATATGGAATCAGTTCCGCAAACAGACCAAGAAATATTTATTCTATTGTATCCAAACTCTGAGACTTCATAAGACGCTGGTCAGGCCACATTTGGAGTACTGTGAGCAATTTAGGGCCCCATATCTGAAGAATCATGTGCTGGCTCTGGAGAGGGTCCAGAGGTGGTTTACAAGCATGATCCCAGGAATGAGTGGGTTCACATATGGTGACCATTTGACGGCACTGGACCTATACTTGCTGGAGGTTAGAAGGATGATGGGGTACCTCATTGAAACTTACCAAATAGTGAAAGGTCTGGATAGAGTGAATGTGGAGAGGATGTTTGACGAGTGGAAGAGTCTAGGACCAGAGGTCATAACATTAGAATTAGAGAACATTGCTTTAGGATGGAGATGAGGAATTTCTTTAGTCAGAGGGTGGTGAACCTGTGGAATTCATTACCACAGTAGGCTGTGGAGGCCAAGTCAATGGATATTTTTAAGGCAGAGATAGATAGATTCTTGATTAGTACAGGTGTCAGGGGTTATGGGGAGAAGGCAGGAGAATGAGGTTAGGAGGGAGAAATAGATCAGCCATGATTGAATGGCGGAGTAGACTTGATGGACCGAATGGCGTAATTCTGCTCCTATAACTTATGAACAAACTACAGGACTTGTGAACGAATGACTTTTGGCAACATCTTAATACATTATATATATCTAGTTAATCTCCTGGAACTGCAAGTATATATTTGAGACCCAAAGATTTTGAATGAAAACAAAAGCGGGAACAGGTACTTTCAATTTACAATTCTGTTGTACTGCTTTTTTATGAATGAAAGCAATGGCTTGTTGTATTCATGCAGCCATTCAGGCCTTTGTTTAGATGTGATCTATATAAATAGAAGCTGTCCTAGTCTCGTAACATAGAGTGGTTTCACATTACTGCCATTTCCTTGATGTTTTGTGCAGTGCATATATTTGTGACAATCATCTGTGCCATTTAATTTGAAGGAGAAGGTACAGTAGCAGAATTGATCTCAGAGACTACGCTAGTATTATGGCAGTCTTTCAAAAGAATAATGTCCCAGTATCAACAACACAATCCATGTATGGGGCAGCACGGTGGCGCAGCAGTAGAGTTGCTGCCTTACAGTACTTGTGCCGGTGGGCAAAAGGGCTGTATCTCTAAACTAAACTAACTAAACACAATTAGTATCCAGAAGTTCAACACCATTTTAATTTAGTTATGTCCTACACTGGATATCTTATCATTCTCTGAAGAAAAAAATCCAGAATTAATTCATTAATATAGAAGTAAGTCAATGAAAATGATAAAACAGTTCCTAGAAGCTAATTCAGCCCAGAAGTCTGAGCAGTAAATCAAAAAAATGTTTAAGTTTAAGTAACCTACTAAAAATATATATTTTTGAATCAGGTAACAAGTACGCACTCTTATCAAGGACCATTTTCTTTTCTGTCAACTGCTAATTATACCCATCATCTCCCAGTTACAATGAATAGACGTCAATGCTACTTTAAGACTGTTATTCAAATTATCACAATATTGGCAGTAGTCACTTAGCATCCTAAATTAATCTAAAATCTTTTCAAAAATACAAAGATATTGAAGGATGTGAGGCAGAAGTGAAATATTATAAATTATTTTCTTCAGTTATAAATGGTACTCGAATGGCCACAATCTTCCAACACATTTCTTCATAATATTTATATGAAATATTAACTCTATAGATGGCAGAAATTTGAACAGTTCATTAACACGTAGAAACTCTGAATCTCAACATATAAATACTAACTTCAACCAGACTAAGTTCCAAATTTTCAGAGGTGGTGTGTGATGTTTTTCCTCCTTTGAACAGCTCAAAGATCAAAAAATTATTTTTGTTCCAGTGAAATATTTTCAAAATATTATTTATTTTGGTGGCCAAAATCATTTTTAAATGACATTAAACAGACTTTGGCCCATCAGAGACTGATGTAAAGTCTGTGTCGTTTTAAACCATAATGGGTTCAAGCCTTCTTTCTTTGGTCCAAACAATCTAAAATCACAGTTTGCCAGAACAGATGGAGTTTTCATTTATATTTGGAACCACACATACTTTGCTAAATATTTGCATTTGACTTGCCTCAAGGGACAAATAGCAGACACAAGTTTACTTTAAAGAGTGTGAGGTGGTAAGTTACCAAAAGAAAATAGATGTAAATCAAAAAAACATAGGCAGAGGTTACCATGAAGTTACCAAATTCTTTCACAATCATTCCAGTCTATTAGTTGATAGTAATTGATTAGAATTTTCTGTCGCAGAGAATGTTTAATACATATTCTTTGAATTGAATTCAAAATTGATAGCTTCTTAATTAGTAAGAGTGTCAAAGGTTATGGGGAGATAGCAGAAGAAAGGGGTTGAGATGACAGCTATGATCAAATGGTGGAACAGACTCGATGGGCCAAACAGCCTAATTCTGCCCCTATGTCTTATGAACTTATGAATTGCACTATCAATATCTCCCTATACAATCCAATTGGAAATATTACCCAGTGTAAGAAGCTTAACCTACCTTATGCCCCTGTCCCACTTAGGAAACCTGAACGGAAACCTCTGGAGACTTTGCGCCCCACCCAAGGTTTCCGTGCGGTTCCCGGAGGTTTTTGTCAGTCTCCCTACCTGCTTTCACTACCTGCAACCTCCAGAAACCACCTGCAACCTCCGGGAACCGCACAGAAACCTTGGGTGGGGCGCAAAGTCTCCAGAGGTTTCCGTTCAGGTTTCCTGAGTGGGACAGGTAGCATTACTCATCAAATTATTACATTTTCCAGGGGAATTATCTCCACATGAATCAAAACAACTTGCACGAGGCAAAGAGTAAATGTGAAAATGGAAGTGGAATGGAGGAAAAGAGAGTTATATCATTGCTCATTTTTGAACCTGGACTACAATAAATTATGAATCCTGTTCAGTTGGAGGTTAAAGGCAAGGGGAAAACCACGACAAAATTAAACACAAACATCCAATTATTTAAGCTTTAAGGCAAGGCAGAATGGGGAAAAAACACAAAGAAGCTTACTGTGACTGTGAAGTACCCTTGCGCAAGAGAGGTTAATTCAAAATGGATGGGAAGAATAGTTTATTGTTCAGAAAGAAAATTCATGTGTAGAGGAAACTTAGTTCTGGATCTTTGTTTATAGCAATCTTTCCTCTGTAAGTCTCATGTTTATTTTTCAAAAATCATTTTCCATAATTGAGTTAAAAATATTACATTGCTATCTGCACAACATCTGATTTCATAGGGTGAGAGGGTACACTTTTAGTTTTTGTTATTTTTTGGTTTTATTTTATCATGTTGTGTATGGGTGTGGAGGGGGGGGTGAAACGTGTTTTTGGTCTCTTCCTTCGGGGGGGGATGCGATTTCTCTTGTCGTATCCCCCGTGTCCGTCTCCGTCTGCGCCGAGGCCTAATGGCGGAGCTGGCGGCCTCAGAGCTGGGGCAGCGTTCCAGCGGCAACATTGGAGCTGTGGCGTTCCAGCGGCAACATCGGAGCTGTGGCGTTCCGGCGGAAGCGGCGACCCGACAACGGAGCTGTGGCGTTCCGGCGGCAGCGGCGACCCGACAACGGAGCTGTGGCGTTCCGGCGGCAGCGGCGACCTGACCTCGGAGGATCGGCCACGACGACAGCGTCGGGAGCTCACAGGTCACCTCGGAGCAGAGGGAGAACAAGGGGGGAATAGACACGCACTTTAAGATATTTGCCTCCCATCACAGTGAGGAGGTGCCTGGGGAACTCACTGTGGTGGATGTTAAATTTGTGTTTATTGTGTGTTTTTGTCATTTTTATTATATGTATGACTGCAGGCAACGAAATTTCGTTCAGACCGAAAGGTCTGAATGACAATAAAGGCTACTTTACTTTACAAGAAGCTAAAAAGAGTTGCACTTACACCAAAGGACTATGCCCACATGGTTGGTAAATATAATTTAGCAGCTGCATAGGCTTATTAAAGTGATGCACATTTTAATGTAGCAGACATCCCACATGACCGACAACCCATACAGGAACTAATGTCCGTTTTAACGGCAAGATGTTAACAAGGTGGCTGTGGTCTGTTTTACATCTTCCTTCTCTTTCTACAACACCTCCATTCTCCAAGCTCAAGGGAATTTAAAATTCACAGTTGATGTCAGGACATTTTCTTAATTATAAACTATATTTCCCTGATCCTCGGGTTTCATATCTAATTGTGCACCATTTTGCTTTGCTGCTACTGTGTTAGTTTGCTTGGAAAGTGTTGAGGAATTCAGTTTACAAGCTTAGGGTACTCCAATATTTAACATTCAGCTTCAAAAGGATTATTGCTTTCGAGGATTTGACACGACTAAATGGAAGATGTGAAATGGGTTTTCAAGTATAACTAATTTGTTGTAGAGTCATAAATTAGAATGTCTGGAGCATTTAACACTGCTGGTGTAGTTGTCATCACTGCTGATGTATACAATGAATTCACAGATTAATTGGAGGGACAGTAAAATAGTTAAATTTAGTAAACTGAATACCTCATACTCATGACGTAAGTAGTGAAGTTTTTCCTTGCATGCAAGGTGAACAGATCCCCACTATACATTTTATGTATGCATGTGGAGATAATTTTATTTAAATGACCATTAACATTGTATAAACTGTTAACTTGAGCAGGGATTATTACAAGTGCAGGCAGGTGTTCTAATATTCTTATTTATTTAGTTATACGAGCTACCTTTCATCTCTGTCCAAAGGTGACCAGCTGGCAAATTTTTAGAAAACTTCATTTTATGGGAGCAAATTTTAAATACCTCTCGACTCACTTGGAGCCAAATCCAAGTCAACTGTAATGTTTGGAAAATATTTGGGCTTGTGCCCTTACAAATGTTAAACAAACTTGATTTATTAATTATGAATAGGCATCATGGTGCACTTGTTTGTAATCGGCATGAAGTTATGAAGAATGTTAATGTTCAAAGTACAGATTAGATAACCATTGCATTTATAATGTGCCTTAACATCTTCAAACCCTGTTTAAGTATTTTTGGCATCTTAGAAAGTGCAGAACAAATTCCATTACAACCACTAATACCAGTTTTGTTATCCTCTTCCCCAATACGATCAAACAATTAGCCTTGTCCCTTTCAAAAACGTTCCTGAATTCAACCTAGTGCTTCGGTGTGGTCTTGAGGCATTTCATTTCCTAATAAACATTAAAAGCCAATGTCTCTCCGTCCATTAATTAATTAATTTTAGGGTACACTGACTGTGATTATATGGGGTCATCACAGAGTCAGGGGTGCCGTTATTTGAATGTTGGGGTGCAGTCACTAAAATTTAGAAGCACAAAATAAGAGTAGTAATTCCATTTGTAGGCACGTACCTATTGCTCCAAAACCCCATGTAACATTCATATGTGAAACACTGTAAATATTAATCAGAGTAGAAAATTACTACAGTTTACTTAGGTGGATATATAAATGTTAGAAATTATGATACAGTCATGATTATTTTTCAACCTTCACGAAAAATTCTACTTCGCACATTACAAAAATCTGTTTTAGTACATTGAGTGAAATCCCTGTTTAATATTTTGTAGTACATTTGTTTCTCTTTCATGTAAAATTGCCTCTGCAGTCTCTGCTTGAAGCAAAATATTGTTTCTATACCTGGTGTGTGGTCTGATTTATTTCTTTTTTGTCTGGGTCACACAAACTTTCTATTTTAGTTTAAATTATCATATTTGCTTTAAAGAAACTAAAGGAAAGCCAAAACCAAATGAGCAATTTGGTGATGTCATCATGACAAGTGTTCGAAACAGTGATCCAGAAAGTAGTTGCACCATTGCTGCCATGGATAAGATTAGCTAAATCAGTAGACTAGGATAAACACAAAAAGCTGGAGTAACTCAGCGGGACAGGCAACATTTCTGGAGAGAAGGAATGGGCGACGTTTCGGGCCAAAACCCTTCTGAGTGTGAAGAAGGGTTTCGACCCGAAACGTCACCCATTCCTTCTCTCCAGAGATGCTGCCTGTTCCGCTGAGTTACTCCAGCTTTTTGTGTCTATCTTTGGTTTAAACCAGCATTGCAGTTCCTTCTTACACAGTAGACTAGGAACCAGACTTAGTCTCCAGGACTAATAAGGAGACAGATCTGGCATGATTTGTACTCCCACATCTGATTATTAATCAAGAATATGCTGAGGCAACCTTGTGATAAAAACAAGAGAGGAACATGTGAACACATATGTATGGCCCTTGAGTGAACGTAGAATTACTTCTGACAGCAAAGCATTCTTTGCCTTAATACCTGTATTGTTTTTTACTCAGAAACACAAAGAATGAGGCTTGTGGGAGGATTAGATGAGGTAATTGCACAGTCTTTACCCAGGGTAAGGGAATCAAGAACCAGAGGACGTAGGTTTAAGGCGAGTGGGGAAAGATTTAATAGGAACCCAAGGGGTGACTTTTTCCACACAAAGAATGGTGATGGAACAAGCTGCCATAGGAGATAGTCGAGGCAGGTACGATCACAACATTTAAAAGACATTTGGACAGGTACATGGATAGGAAAGGTTGAGCAGGATATGGACCAAAACACAGACAGGTGGGACTAGTGTAGATGGGGCATCTTGGTTGGCGTGGACGTTAGGCCGAAGTGCATGCTATGTTGCATGACTCTAGGATTAGTTCAGAAATATGAATGTCAGTGATTTTGTTTCCCATTAGTCATAGAGTGCTACAGCATGGAAACAGGCCCTTCGGCACAACTTGCCCACATCGGCCAACATGTCCTCGATACACTAGTCCCACCTGCCCTCGTTTAGTCCATATCCTTAAACCTGTCAAATCCATGTACCTGTCTAACGGTTTCTTAAACATTGGCCCTGCCTCTACTACCTCCTCTGGCAGCTTGTTCCATACACCCACCACCCTTTGTGTGAAAAAGTTACCCCTCAGATTCCTATTAAATCTTTCCCCCTTCACCTTAAACTTATGTCCTCTGGTACTCAATTCACCTACTCTGGGCAAGAGACCCGATCTATTCCTCTCATGATTTTATACACCTCTATAAGATCATCCCTCATCCTCCTGCACAGCATGGAATAGAAGAGACCCAGCCTACTCAACCTCCCTATAGCTCACACCCTCTAGTCCTGGCAACATCCTCATAAATCTTCTCTGTACCCTTTCCAGTGGACAGCATCTTTCCTATAGCATGGTGCCCAGAACTGAACACAATACACTCAATGCGGCCTCATCAATGTCTTATATAACTGCAACATGACCTCCCAACCTCTATACTCAATACTCTGACTGATGTAGGCCTTGTAAAGACTTATGGGCATACAGCAGAGAAATAGGCTCTTTGAGCATGTCCATGCCAACCATCTCATACCTATCTTTACATTTACCAGCACTTGCCGCATAGAGTTCTATTCCTCGGCAAGTCAAGCATTCATCTCTTACTTCTTAACTACTGAAAGAGTACCTGCTTCCACTTCCCTTTTTGGTGGTGCATTCCAGATTTCAATTAACCTCCGAATTAAACTTTCTTCGTCAGGTCTCCTCTAAATATCTTTTCCCTTCTCTTCAACCCATACTCTAGTTTTAGATACTGTTGCAATGGAAAAAGGTCAATGAGGTAGTCAATTGGTTACAAAATTGGCTTGGTGGTAGGAATCAGAGGGTGATAGTGGAGAGCTGATCTTTAGATTGGATGCCAGGGAGGAGAGGGGGGGGAGAGGAGAGGGGGGAGAGGAGAGGGGGGAGAGGAGAGGGGGGGAGGAGAGGGGGGGAGGAGAGGGGGGGAGGAGAGGGGGGGGAGGAGAGAGGGGGGAGGAGAGGGGGGATGAGGGGGGTGAGAAGGGGGGGAGAGAGAGGGGGGGAGAGGGGGGGGGAGAGAGGGGGGGAGAGAGGGGGGGAGAGGAGGGGGGGAGAGGAGGGGGGGAGAGGAGGGGGGAGAGGAGAGGAGGGGAGAGGGGGGGAGAGGAGAGGGGAGGGAGAGGAGAGGGGGGAGAGGAAAGGGGGGAGAGGAGAGGGGGGGAGAGGAGAGGGGGAGGAGGAGAGGGGGAGGAGGAGAGGGGGAGGAGGAGAGGGGGGAGAGGAGGGGGGGAGAGGAGAGGGGGAGAGGAGAGGGGGGGAGAGGACGGGGGGGGGAGAGGAAAGGGGGGGAGAACCTAAAAAACATTTTAGAACCAAAAAAGACACATTCTGCAAGCATTGTAGAACCAAATGAGACACTTTTTGCAAACATTTTAGAACCAATAGAAACATTCTGCAAGCGTTTTAGAATCACTAAGGACACTTACATTTGAGTAGACATGTGTTCAGTGTTATTCACAGCTCAGAGAAACATGACCCTCTGCCTTCCTCCAGCTTGCAGACACTGATTGAGGCACACCACTTCCTGGTCTTATAGTCCCTCCCCCCTGCCGCCAGCAGGGGCAGCAGAGAGAATGGGGACTTTTGTAAAATCATTAATATCTCTGTCATTTTTCATCGACGGGAAAAATCCTCGGCACACATACGACGGAGCGGGGCTCTGAGCAAGGTGGCCAAAAATGACGGCCGTAGGTGGCGGCGTTCTCTCGGAAATCGCAGCACAGATGGCCAAAACCGGTCAAGAACAGACTTTTAGTAATATAGATAGATAGTTGGCATGGTTAATACGTATGTGAATTACACCAAAGTTGGTTATGTAATGGACAGTGAAGGCCATTTAAGACTACAGTAGGCATCTAGAACCAACTGGGAAAGTGAATCGAGGAATGGCAGATGGAATTTAACTCTGACAAGTGCAAAGCGTTGCATTTTGATAAGTTAAACCAGAGCGTGACTTGGATGGTGAATGGTAGAGCATAGGAGAAAGTTGAAAAGCAGAGAGATCTAGGGTACATTTACATAGCTCCACAAATTGGCTACACAGGTAGACAGGGTAATGAAGAAAACATTTGACATGCTGACTTTCATTTGTCAGGCCAATGAGCACAAGAGTTGGGATGTCATGTTACAACTATGCAAGATATTGGTGAGATGACACTTGGACTATTTTGTGCCTCTTGCAAGTCGCTTCTCCCCGTCGAACTCTTTGCCAAGTCCTGTCTTATGATATTTAATCGACCTTCACCCCAATTCAGGACCTTAATGTTGCAATCAATTTCCAATTGAGGAGCTCACTCTGGATCCCACGTCGATCCTTTGGTTTAGTTTAGTTTATACCTCAGTAATGAGAAGGTGAAGAAAACATTAAAGCCATTTGGTCCGTGCAGGTTTTGAGAATGCAACCAGGTACACTATCAGGTCCAGTCGTTTTTGGAGGGTTCACCCTCCTGAAGGATCTTCTGATGTCGGCTTCGGTGATTGAGATTGCAATATAATTGAGGGCTATGGGGCCTGGAGAAGGCACATCAGTGTTCTCTCTGTCGAACCGTGTGTAGAACACATTGAGCTCATCCATGCCTTGCTGTCACTTCAGCTGCCACTTAGTTTCTCCTTGTAGGGAGTGATGAAGTGCAAGCCCTGCCACATATGATTTATCCACAAATGTATCCATCTTTATTCCCTTTAAAACTGCCAATAGCTCCTTTTCTGTAATATTGAAATTACTGCCGACATAAGTGAAAGAAAAGAGAATAAAATTGTCAGTGTCCTTAGTAGTTTAAAATATTCTTAAACTTTGACTGGTGTGCTCTCTGTATTCTTCGAATAAATAGTTCAACTTCAGCAGCTTAATCTGAATGTCCAAATTCCACCAGAAAAATAAATGCCTAGGTTTAAGCAGTATCCAGCCATATAAAAATGATTTGCTTCATCATTCCACATCATATAAGGGGATGCAAAAGTGATGTTCACAATATACTATTTGCCAGAACTACTTCCCAATTAAAATCTGGGCTTTAATGCAAATTCAATAATTGTAAGATATGCTTTCAACTGCAACACAAAAAACATTGCTAACATAATCTTGCAGCTGGCAATCAATGGATGTCTGGTAGCTACAAGATCATAGCAATGTCTTTCCAAGTGAAGCAACTTAAAATAAGTTTCATTTTTTGTCTCACACCGACTCTCAGAAAAGACTGTATAAGCAAGGAACTGCAGATGCTGGTTAATACACAAAAGGACACATAGTGCTGGAATAACTCAAGTCAGGCAGCGTCTCTGGAGAACATAGATACAAGACCGAAGATAGGCAGAAAAAGCTGGAGTAACTCAGCGGGTCAGACAGCATCTCTGGAGAAAAGGAATAGTTGACATTTTGGGTCGAGACCCTTCTTCTGACTGAGTCAGGGGAAAGGGAAACAAGAGATATAGAGGGTGATATGGAGAGATATAGAACAAATGAATGAAAGATATGTAAAAAGGTAATGATGATAAAGGAAACAGCCCACTGTTAGCTGTGTTGTTAGGTGAGACCGAGCTACAGACAATCAGATACTGACTCATCAGTCTCATTCTCCCATTTATTCCGCAGTTTCCTATTCTCTCTCACCTGCGAATCAACTTTCCTTGATTCTCCTACAATCCACCTACACTTGAGACAATTTACAGCAGACAATTAACTTACCAAGATCTCCACGGGATGTAGGAGGAAACTGAACACTGGGGGAAGCCACTACTTCACAGCAAAATCCTGAAAATTCAAGAAAAGAAGCACCCAAGGACGGATTGAACCTGCATCAATGCAACTGCGTGGCAAAGGCATTAACTGTTGCATCACTGTGCCTTCTACTACACTGTATAAAATGCATAACGGCATCAATCAAAAAAGATGGAATGCATACTGCAAACGAAAGGGACAGTTGAGGTTTAGGGCTGGGACCCTCCCTCTGCACTGCTCGTAGAAATACAAACTGTGCATTTCATTCCACAGATGCTACCTGACCTGCTGAGTTCCTCCAGCAGATTGCTTTGTTTCCACCAGCACGTTGGCTGGAATAGAGCACTTCAGTTATGAGGAGAAAATGAAAAAGCCGAGTTTGTTTTCCCTAGAGCAACGGAAACATAGGGGTCTGGACCCGATTATGAAGATCATAGATAAGAGTAGACAGTACAAAACGTTTGCCCATAGCAGGTCTAAAACTAGAGGGTGTAGGTTTGAATAAGGAGTGAAAGGTTTAGAGTGGATCTGAGGAATTGCAATTTCATGGCTTTTAGCACCCGAATGTTCACCAGAAGGTGGTTGGGTCTTCGATGCTCTGTCTGAGTGGATAATGGAAGCACTTACTCTCACAACATTATAATATCTGAATAACCACTTGAATTACTGTAGCTCAGAACACTACGGCTCAGATACTGGTCCTTGATCGTCGAGGATGGAAGGCCACTTTTCATACTGTATGACTTAATGGCTCTATCAATGACTAAAATGACCGTGTCAAGGACACTTTAAATCATTCCGGAATCATTACTTGCCGTGTTTAAGAAGGGACTGCAGATGCTGGATAAATCGAAGGTAGATAAAAAATCAGATTCAGATTCCGATTCAATCTTTATTGTCATTGTGCAGTGTACAGTACAGAGACAACGAAATGCAGTTAGCATCTCACCCAGAAGAGCGACATAGAATAATGCTGGAGAAACTCAGCGGGTGAGGCAGCATCTATGGAGCGAAGGAATAGGTGACGTTTCTGGGCGAGAACCTTCTTCAGACTGATGTGGGGGTGGGGGAAGAAGAAAGGAAGGTGCGGAGGCAGTGGGCTCCGTGATATTACTTTCCGTTATGTACTTTTTGTTTTGTGACTAAAAAAAGGTCATAGATTGTAGTATATTGTTCCATATTATACATAAGTAATGAGCATATTGATGACTGCCATTAAGTGCACAAATTGTGACAGAAAAATTGTAATTACAATTAATTATAAGTAATTTAATATGTTTGTAAACATGCAAGGAATTTGTGGAAACATACAAGGAAAATGACATTAGAACGAATCACCAAAAGGACCCAGTTTGATTTTCAAATAGGCCGAACTTTAACAAAGACTGGTTGCAAACACTTGAAAAATATGAAAAATGCCTTTCTGCCTGATTTGTGCATAATATAAACATAGAAACATAGAAATTAGGAGCAGGAGTAGGCCATTCGGCCCTTCGAGCCTGCACCGCCATTCAATATGATCATGGCTGATCATCCAACTCAGTATCCCGTACCTGCCTTCTCTCCATACCCTCTGATCCCCTTAGCCACAAGGGCCACATCTAACTCACTCTTAAATATAGCCAATGAACTGGCCTCAACTACCTTCTGTGGCAGAGAGTTCCAGAGATTCACCACTCTCTGTGTGAAAAAAGAGTGCAAATGAGTCCAATTTCTTGGCAATTTAAAAAATACATATTGTTTTTAGGAGATCAATAAATAAAATATGAATCAACTTAAACATATTCATCGAAATTCTTCATTTTTCTCACTGTCTTTGTTGCAACAAGCAACTCAATGATGACTATTGTTGACCTGCCATGTATGCAAAATGTAGAATTCTGCCATGTTTTAGGAAATTCAAGCTTTTTCTGTCATCTTCTATTTAGAAGTAAATGATTTTGACAGAATTACAATTTCATGGCTTTTAGCACCCGATCACACCCGATTTACATATTGAATAGGATAATGAATTGTGGCAAATTGTATCAATCATTCGTCCTTATCTGGTTCCACATGTAACTTACCAGCCTGTGACTCTTCCCTTCCCCCCTCTCCTCCTGCCGCCACCTTCATCGGCCCAAAATGTCTTTGTCACCTTCTTCACTTTCTCGTGTTGTCACCTATCACCTCCCAGCCTGTATCTCAACACTCCATCTCACTGCTATAGGTTCACTCTCCATTCTCAGTCTCAACACAGGGCCTTGACCAGGGTCTCGGCAATCTCTTTGTCTCTACAGATGCTGCTTGACCCATTGATTCTTCCAGCAGTTTGTTTTTAGCTGTACAGGCTTCTTTTGTCTTCTTTAAAATGCTGATGAAGAGCCTCTCACCTGAAACATTGACTCTGCTTCTCTTCCCACAGATATGGCCTGAACCACTGAGTATTTGTTTAAGAAGGAACTGCAGATGCTGGAAAAACGAAGGTTGACAAAAGTGCAGGAGAAACTCAGCGGGTGCAGCAGCATCTATGGAGCGAAGGAAATAGGCAACGTTTCGGGATTTGGTTTATTTATTGTCATCTGTGAAAAGATAGCAAAAAGCTTGCCCTGCATGCTGACCAGTCAATTCACACAATACACGAGAACAATAGCTCCACTTTTGGAACAGCACGCAGAATGTCACCACATATCACCGGCATCTGCCAAAGTCCACAACACCTATTTTTGAGCACCCTTGGTTCCAGAGGTTGCCGTATTATCCATTTTGCCGGACCAACAGAATTTGGGGAACCGAGATACCCGCCCGGAAAGTCGGCCACAGAAGTCGCTAAGGGAACAGATTTGCCAACTCCAGCTGGGCCAGAGTTCCATAGCCCCAGCCACCGGGAGCAAATTCGGCCCGCTGATCGGCGCAATAGGTCCAGATGAGGTCAAGATCGACATCCTCTCCCGGCCTAGGTACCATATTTTCGGGGGAGACTTATGGGGGGGGGGGGGGGGGGGGGGT
This sequence comes from Amblyraja radiata, assembly GCF_010909765.2. Lineage (NCBI taxonomy): Eukaryota > Metazoa > Chordata > Chondrichthyes > Rajiformes > Rajidae > Amblyraja > Amblyraja radiata. Next base: position 2,058,170 of record NC_045958.1, on the reverse strand, counting down.
TCCCATTGGACACTGAATAAAGAGGAAACATTAGGTCAATTGCTCACAAGGTTAGGAGTAGAATTAGGCCATTCGGCCCATCGAGTCTACTCTGCCACTCAATCATGGCTGATCTCTGCCTCCTAATCCCATTTTCCTGCCTTCTCCCCGTAACCCTTGTCACCCGTTCTAATCAACAATCTGTCTATCTCTGCCTTAAAAATATCCACTGACTTGGCCTCCACAGCCCTCTGTGGCAATGAGTTCCGCAGATTAACTACCCTCTGACTAAAGAAGTTCCTCCTCACCTCCTTTCTAAACGAGTGCCCTTTAATTCTGAGGCTGTGACCTCTGGTCCTAGACTCTCCCACCAATGGAAACATCCTTTCCACATCCACTCCATCTATGCTTATTGTTACTGGCTTATCACCTAAAATCAGTTAACTCAGCACACACCAGGGATTAAACCTGGGAACATTGTGATCCAATTAACAAGCAAATTCAATCATTCTAAAATAATGCTAAGAAATCAATCCAATAAAGTCAAGGGCATGCTCCTTTAATAGAGACTAGTTATCAGGCTATGATTGATGTGGTGTCAGTAGTAATCTCCCCGATCTAGCTCCATAAGATAGCAAAAATGCAAGTTAGGTATTCTTTGGTAGGGTAGAGGAAACACTCATAACTTGCAGTGATGAGTTCTAGAGCAAATCCTGTTCACCTTCCATCTGCTGAAGGTATTTTGATGATAAGAGTAGAATTGTGAAAGTACACATCAGACTAACTACTTTCCCATTATCAACAAACAGACAACATTCCCCTGGAAACAGAGCCTGAAATAAAACAGAGCACAGTTCCTCAGACTCAGCCTGAGTCCCAATCTGCTTCTATAACAACACAAGTTACATTAGTAACTGCGGTTCTTCTGTATGAACCATTGAAAGCCACTCTGCTTCATGGAATAGTAGTTCACCCATATAACTTTCTCTCTCAGTCCAAGACTATAATTGTATCTTAAAAATGTTCAAAATCTTGGTCTAAAAACTTTTAAACTTATCACATATATTACCAGAAAAAACAGAACTTTAGCAGGTGGATGAATACAGGATGAAACACATGAAATTTACCAAAAGGAGGATCTAATCACAAGATGCTAAACACTCAGGGCTCCAGGTCTGGAGATCATTTAAGGATAAGTCCCTTTTAAGTAACACCAAAGCAAACCTCGTCTCCACAAATCTAGCTTTTGTGTGAGATCCACATCACTGCAGGCCTCAAATGTACAAAAGATGGTTCTGCACATACCCATGGCCAACTATCCAGAATACACCACCACAAAGGAGCAGATTACCTTTAGCAATCAAGGTTTGAATGGAACTGGTGATGAAGCATAAAATAGTGTGCCATACAAGAGTATTTTAATCCATTTATCTCTTTAATTCCTGTGTGGAAGTTGTGAACACCTAAACATAATTCAAGTCTTGCCAAATGGCTAATTTAACAATGAAGATAATCAGATGAAGTCAATTTACATTAGGTATTGTCTTTTAGGTTAGTTTAGAGATACAGCACGGAAACAAGCCCTTCGGCCCACTAGGCAACGATTCCCGCACATTAACACTACCCTACACACACTAGGGAGAATTTTACATTTACCAAGCCAATTAAACTACAAATCTGGACGTTTTTGGAGTGTGGGAGGAAACCAAAGATCTCGGAGAAAGCCCACGCAGGTCATGGGGGGGAACGTACAAACTCCGTACAGACAGCACCCGTTGTCAGGATCGAACACGGCGAGTCACTGGCGCTGTAAGGCAGATGCTCTACCGCCATGATCACAATGAATGGCGGTGCTGGCTCGAAGGTCCAAATGGCCTCCTCCTGCACCTATTTTCTATGTTTCTATGCTATGTTACTGTGCCGCCCAGTCTTTGGATTCAGGATTTAACCATTCGAACATTAATGCTGTGAAGACATCAGAATAAATTCAACTACTTTAAGACGAAAAAAAAGTTGTGTGTATGGCATTCGTAAATGGATATTTAATGTACTACAGCTGACCTACCAGGATGTTCTATAGAATCAGGACCAGTTCCTGTGGATTGGAGGGTAGCTAATGTTATCCCACTTTTTAAGAAAGGTGGGAGAGAGAAGACTGGGAACGCGGCTGGAGTCCTTTATAGAGGCGCCGCAGTCTTGATGCCTCCCGGATCACCACGTAGAGGCCGGGGTCGGGGCCCGGCCGGGGCCTCTTGGGTAGAAGCCCGTCTCGGGAGAAGCGGCTGATGGGCCCAGCTCGGCACCACGGAGGCGTGAAGTGAAGCGTCGACAGTGGTGAGGCCACGGCGGCAGCAGCGGTAAGCCTCATGTCGATGGGGCCTCGGTGGTGGTAAAGCCTTGCAGCGGCGGCAATGCCTCGTGGGTCGATCCGCCGTCGACAGTCAATGAGAGCGTGGAGGACCACCGTGAGGGGAAGAACAATGGAGGACCCGGCATAGGGGAACGGTTGGGTGACAAAAGGAGGAGCCGGCATGCTTTGTAACTTTGTCAGCACCATAGGTGGCTGCTATTTATATACATTGTGTATGTAAGCAAAGAATCTCACTGTACCTAGTTACATGTGACAATAAAGTTTTCCTATTCCTATTCCTAGACTCTTATTGCTTAAAATGGCACGTAAGACATTTGTAACTTCACTGGCCAACCCCACAAAGTAGGTAATATCAATTAAAAGAAAATTAAAGCTTTAATCTAGCTGCTAGTGGGATGTACATATGGGACTGAGTAATGGCACCTTATTTCCTTTCTGCTATAATAATGATTCCGTTGACAAGGTTTGTTAATCCATAAAGTTTAATGTACATATAATCATTTTCAGACTACTGCAGACATTATCTTCATTTTTTTTCAAAAATCAAATTTTAAATGCTATTATGAACTTAAAATATGAAACCAATTAACAGATTTGTGTGCGATAAGAATACATTAATGATACATGCAGAAAATTCTAAACAACACAAAAACATTCATTTGCTCCACTGGAGTTAATTTAGCATTAATCTCAATAAAATTGTGCGTAAATACCATGGGAGAAAATAACCGGATATGTTGCTAGCTACGGACTGACTATAACATTAGTTATAATTTGCACCTCTTACTCAGCATTTAATCTCATCTTGAACAATAATTTTGCATTCAACCCAAGTTATACTCAAGTTTTTCATTGTGAATGAGACAAAGTAATGCAGCGTGGACACCTTTCTGTTGCATTTGAATAAAACATCCTTTGGAGGCAGTTGCTGTTTAGCAGCAATGATTACAGAAAGTTTCTGATGGACCAAGCTGGCAAAGAGACCTTGCTATTCACAGTGATCTATTTATCCAAGCAGAGGCCAACAAATGTTGCTGGTCCCTTGTTTAGATATTTAAGGGGCCTAATCAAGACAATTACCATGAACAGAGAGTGGAATCCCAGAGAGTTGTGAATTTATGGAATTCCCTGCCACAGAGGGCAGTGGAGGCCAAGTCACTGGATGGATTTAAGAGAGAGTTAGATAGAGCTCTAGGGGCTAGTGGAGTCAGGGGATATGGGGAGAAGGCAGACACGGGTTATTGATTGGGTATGATCAGCCATGATCACAATGAATGGCGGTGCTGGCTCAAAGGGCCGAATGGCCTCCTCCTGCACCTGTTTTCTATGTTTCTATGTAATATCAAAGATAGCTCCATCCAATATTTGATAGGACACATTACTAGAGTCCACAGAGTCCTTCGCAGCCTCAGTATGTCATAAGTAAAGTAATGGAATTAATAACCCATTAACCACCCTTTACTGAAAGATAATAGACCGGGACATCATAATTCCACATCTTTTGAAACACCAAGGTAGCTAATCAGTGAACAAATTATCAGTGGGCGTCACTTGATAGCTCTGTTGAAGAGACCTTCCATCACTTTGCTAATAATTAATAGAGCACATGGATAATAATTACTCACATTGGATTTGTCTGACGTTTTATGAATAGGACATAGCTGGGAAACATTCCACATTTTCAGGTAGATGCTAGTGCTCCACATTTACTGGAACAACCTGTGCTATTGCATTTGGTGCTGGTGATGTGGCCTCTTCCACATTGGCCCGGTCAAGCATGGACTAACTAAATTATTATTTTACAGAGCAACTGTGCAGTTCGCAACCGCCAACTTGAGATTCTAGTTGCACATCATTCCAGATCACCTTCCCTTTCCCACACCAACCTCTGGCTTTGGAATCCTCCATAGCACGGCGAGGTTAAATGAAAATTAGAAGAGCAGTAGCTCGTATCCAGTGTCACATCATTATATTTTCCAATTTCAAGTCACATGCTCCCCCATGTCTTTCTTGTCCATCCCCTCTGGTCCACCCAGGGTTTCTCTCCCTTTGTTCATCTTTTCTATCCTCCGCTTACATCCTACACACCTAACTTGCCATTAATTAGACTCGCTTTCTCTGACCTGATTCCACCCTTGTGCTCGTCTACCTTGGTTTCTGCTCCATTGATTCACCCTTTCCTATTCTCTCCACAATCTAGTTCCATCTGCCCATCATCCCCCTCTTCATCTCCTTATCTGTTTTGTAGTAAATGCCTACTATGTTCTGTGTGCTGAAGCAAAGCAAGAATCTCATTGTCCTATATAGGGTCACATGACAATAAATTCACTTGAACTTGAACTTGAACTCCATCTACCTACCAGCTTCTGTCTCAACCCCTCCCTCTCACTTCTATAATAGCCATCTTCCCTCCACTCTCTTAGTCCCGATGCAGGGTCTCAATCTGAAAGATCCTTTTGCCTCCGCAGATGCTGCTTGACCGAGTTCTTATCGTGGTTATTTGTGTTGGTTTTAACCAGAAGCAAGCAGTACAATACGCATTTCAAAGATTAATCATTTCTCATAAGAAGTGTATTGCTCTGATCACAATAAATTAGATTGAACATAATTGTTAAGGTGAGCAGGTACAAATATGAATTTCTAGTAAAAAATCCAGGTAAAAATCAATTGGGATTGCATTAATTGCTTTTGTCCTGGGTTGAAAAAGACTAATAGTTACCAATTAAACAATGTTCAAGTGACTGAATTACTAATTACACATGATTTCTGAAATCACTTACATATTTTAAATAAACTTTCAGAATTGCATGAAGAAAATTGCAAATGTTTTGTTTAATTTACTTTTATTTTCTATCCAATTAGTTAAACTTAAGTTATTAACATTTTGTATCATAAGCTAGAAAATGTTTTTAAAGTAATTTAAATTTGCTGGATTGTTGCATTTAGTGCACCACTGATCCTGTGGTATGTACTCCATTCAAGCAGAGATATGTTAGCAATATTAAATCAGATTTTACAGAAAGCTTAAAAGAATTTATGGATATTCAGCATATATCAAGACAACACAACATGCAACTTAGTTTAATGTGTCATGTTGTTCCTATTTCCTCATGACATAGAAGACTATTCAACCTATTGAATTAATGCCAGCTCCTAAATAAATGCCGCCTCCCCCCCTCCCCCTCCCCTAAGGGCCTGTCCCACGAGCATGCGACTCCATGCGGCTAGTGCGACCTAACGTGGTCGCTTGAGCCGTACGGCCTCGCGGGGCCGGTCCCACTTCGATCGCCGGAGCCGTATGGAGTTGTGTGGGGCTGGTCTCGACATCGCACCGGGCTCTGAAAAACTGACACTGTCCAAAAATTCTACACGACAACGGCCTGTCAGCCGCAGCCGCATTGAAGCCGTACGCAGCGCCTCGACGAGCATATGCAGCGTCTCGACGTCGTACGCAGCATCTTGACGCCGTACGCAGTGTCTTGACGGCGTACGCCTAGCGCGTGGCGTTGCGCGATGTCGTCACCGCCCGACGTGCCGTTGCATGATGACATAACCGCCCAACGCTGTGCAACATCCAAATTCAGTCTGCCCGCCTCGCTGATTGGTGAGTATGATGTCGGGACCAGCCCCGCACGACTCCAGACGTCTCCACGGTTGGAAGTGGGACCGGCTCCGCGATCGCATGCTGGTGGGACAGGCCCTTTACTGAGCACAGGATGAGCATGCAGCCTCTACAAACACAGTACTACAGCACAGGATGAGCATGCAGCCTCTACAAACACAGTACTACAGCACAGGATTGAATGTGGGAGCTGTGAAGCTGCCGTCTAAAAACATTCACATGAGCAATAAATGCAAGCTGCCTTTTTTAAAAGCTACATCCCTATTAAAGTAGTATTTCCTTTTGCTCAGCACATGTTATTCTTCCCTTTACTGCAAGATAGTCAAAGACTTGGTTCTGGCAAAATGTAGGTAGTTGTTACTCAAGAGCACTAAAGAATGAGTGGGATCTCTGAGTTAATTCAACAGTCCTCGTGCCATTTTCTAATACCAGACCACAAATCGACATCTAAAACAAATCTCATTGGCAATTCCAATATTAAAGTTCATGACACAAAATCAAAAGAATGGTTCTGGACCAAGTGTAAAATCGTGTTGCATGCTATTCAAATTATGTTCCAGATGCTGGAAATCCAAAATAAAGAAAATTGTTCAATAGTTTTTTGGTCACATGTACCAGGTACAGTGAAATATATTTTTTTGCATACAGATCAGCAAGACTAGCCCTGTACATGAGCACAATCCCCCGTACGGTACAGAATGTACTGAACAGCCCACCGTCCATATGCAAGAGGCGCAATCTCATAGCAAAAGGATTTGAGTATAGGAGCAGGGAGGTTCTACTGCAGTTGTACAGGGTCTTGGTGAGACCACACCTGGAGTATTGCGTACAGTTTTGGTCTCCAAATCTGAGGAAGGACATTATTGCCATAGAGGGAGTGCAGAGAAGGTTCACCAGACTGATTCCTGGGATGTCAGGACTGTCTTATGAAGAAAGACTGGATAGACTTGGTTTATACTCTCTAGAATTTAGGAGATTGAGAGGGAATCTTATAGAAACTTACAAAATTCTTAAGGGGTTGGACAGGCTAGATGCAGGAAGATTGCTCCCGATGTTGGGGAAGTCCAGGACAAGGGGTCACAGCTTAAGGATAAGGGGAAAATCCTTTAAAACCGAGATGAGAAGAACTTTTTTCACACAGAGAGTGGTGAATCTCTGGAACTCCCTGCCACAGAGGGTAGTCGAGGCCAGTTCATTGGCTATATTTAAGAGGGAGTTAGATGTGGCCCTTGTGGCTAAGGGGATCAGAGGGTATGGAGAGAAGGCAGGTACGGGATACTGAGTTGGATGATCAGCCATGATCATATTGAATGGCGGTGCAGGCTCGAAGGGCCGAATGGCCTACTCCTGCACCTAATTTCTATGTTTCTAATCTGGTACCATTTTACAGTCCCCCTCCACGCCTGACCCTCTCCAGCCCTTTGTTTTCCGGGGTGGGGGGGGAGGGTGGGGGAAGCTCCCGCAGCCGACAGTGGGTGCGGAAGATGAGGTTCGCCCGATTCCTCTGACCGGGCCCTTTCGCCCTTTTCCAGTGTCCGCTGCCGTCGCCTTCTGCCCCCTTTCCGATTGCGGATCCACAGGGCAAGCAGGGGCTGGGCTCGGCGGCTTTCCCTCTCCGGGTTGCTGGGCCAAGCCCCAGGCAGCTGCTGCGGGCTTGTTCCCGCTGCCACAGCACCAAGCAGGAATTAGTCATCAGGTCAAGCAGTGTTTATGGGAAGAGAAAGAGAATCACTATTTTAATTCCATGTTCACTCTTTGAGGGCTAGCAAAGAAATAGCCTTTCATCCTGGAGATGTGTCCAATCTCTTGTTTCTTGCAAAGTTGTCAGCACTTTTCCATTAAAGTTAGAGTTTTTCTTTCTCCAAACCCCAGTTTGGAATTCTTCTAGAACCAAATGGATGGTTTGTACCTTAAAATGGGACAAGATGTGATTATTGCAGCTCAAGATCAATTACTGCTCTATCGTGCAACCTACATTAATTGACAATAATACTACATAAATTAATCAACTTTTAATGATGTGATATCTGGAAAATTAAACTCCGAACAATGGCATTGAAACCAGATTTTGTAACAAAACCCAGTGCATCCACTGTAAGAGACAAAGTACAGCCAAAAGTCGTTTTTCCCAGGAAAGAAACAATCCAATAACCATGAATTAAATGCTGAGAGAGTTCTTTTAAAAGCATGGTGCAGTCATCATGAGGGTTTTCAATTCAATTCCATTCCAACTTTTTTTGGCCTCTTGGCAAATATCGTCTCTAAAATAAAGTCTCTGAAGACACAATGTACATTTTAACTACTGGTTTCCTTGTCCATCTGGATTTTAAATGCATTTCTTTTCACAGAATTCATGTCACATACTGGGAGGTAAAATGGAAAACCATAGAATGAGTTTTCACATTAATTTGACCCAGTGGGACGACTTGCATGGCAACATTGATACATGGCACAAAACATTTAATAGAATGTTTGCAGTCACTTAAGTACATGGCCAAAGCCATTTCAGTTTAGTTTTCGTTTAGAGATACAGTGCAGAAACAGGCCCTTCAGCCCACCAAGTCTGCAACGACCAGCGATCTCTGCACATTAACGCAATCGTATGCACACTAGGTACAATTTACATTTATGCCAACCTGTACGTCTTTGGTGTGTGGGACAAAACTGAAGATCTCGGAGAAAATCCATGCGGGAATGGGGAAAACGTACAAACTGCGTACAGACAGCACCGTTGTGGGGATTGAACCCAAGTTTCTAGCACTGCAAGAGCTGTAAGGCAACAACTTTACTGTTGCACCACCATGCAGAAATACTATTCCTTGGGAGTTGTCCAATCATCAGTACTTCTCAAGCTTTTCATATTCAGTTCCTCACTCCAGGTGGACTGTAACTATTAAATGGCAAAATCGTTCTTCAGACCCAAAACGTCACCCATTCCTTCTCTCCAGAGATGCTGCCTGTCCCGCTGAGTTACTCCACCATTTTGTGTCTATGTTCGGTTTAAACCAGCATCTGCAGTTCCTTCTTACACTGAACAATCACTTGATCTTTTCTAATGGTGATGGAGAATAATGTCGACCAAAACCAAATTTAAAATCTTTCACTCACCATTGTCAGATGTTTAGCTTGAGAAGTAAGGAGCCAAATCTTTAAGGGAACGTGAGATGGCAGTTGGGAAAGGCAAGGAAAGGGATAAAGAGAAATGACGATAGTGGAAGGGTATAAAGCAAGGAAAAATTAAGGGGGAAAGAAAGAAAACAGTGGGAGACGGGGTTTGATAAGAAACATTGACTGCAGTGAAGCAAAGAGAGCGAGTGATGGCAACTGTGGGATGGAGAAAGGAGACACACAGAGAAAGGAGACTGTGACAACAAAGTAGATTCACAGATTCTTAAGGTTTTGCAACATAGAATCAGCCCCTCAGCCCAACTCATTCAGGTCCTATCCATGCGAATCCCATTTGTATGCATTTAGCCCTTATCCCTCTAAAAACTTTCCATACATGTGCGGCACAGTAGCTCAGCGGTAGTTGCTGTCTTACAGGGCTTGCAGCGCCAGAGATCCGGGTGCGATCCTGACTATGGGTGGTGTCTGTACGGAGTTTGTACGTTCTCCCCGTGACCTGCGTGGGTTTTCTCCGAGATCTTCGGTTTCCTCCCACACTCCAAAGACGCGCAGGTCTGTAGGTTAATTGGCTTGGTATAAGTGTAAAATTGTTCCTTGTGCGTGCAGGATTGTGCGGGGATTGCTGGTGGGTCCGGACTCAGTGGGCCGAAGGGCCTGTTTCTGTGCTGTATCTCTAAACTAAGGTATCTCTGTACCTTTCCAAAAAAAGATATGTGCCTCTATCACCTTCTCTGGCAGCTTGTTCCATATACCCATCACTTTCTATGTGAAAAACCTGTCCCTCGGATCACCCTTAAATCTTTTCCCTCTCACGATGAACTTATATCATCTAGTTTCAGAAAACTCTATCCTGGGAAAAAGACAGTGGCTATCTACCCTATTTATGCCCCTTCATTTTCTAATTTTCTACAAGGCCACCCCTCAGACTCCTTTGTTCCCATGAATAAAGTGCTTTAAATACCTTCTGAACCTTCTGAATTTTGTAGTCGGCAGTCAGCAGGGCAGTACTCTGCATATCGCCAACTTGGACAATTTTACATTTTTATCAAGCCAATTAACCTACAAACCTGTGCGTCTTTGGAGTGTGGGAGGAAACCGAAGATCTCGCAGAAAACCCACACAGATCACGGGGAGAACGTACAAACTCCATACAGACAGCACCCGTAGTCGGGATCGAACCCGGGACTCTGGCGCTGCATTTTGCTGTAAGGCAGCAACACTACCGCTGTGCCACCGTGACCACCCCTGTAGTGCTTTACCTTTCATTAAACGTTAATCAATTTTGGTCGCCTAATTATAGGAAGGATGTCAACAAAATAGAGAGAGTACAGAGGAGATTTACTAGAATGTTGCCTGGGTTTCAGCAACTAAGTTACAGAGAAAGGTTGAACAAGTTAGGTCTTTATTCTTTGGAGCGCAGAAGGTTAAGGGATCACTTGATAGAGGTCTTTAAAATGATGAGAGGGATAGACAGAGTTGACGTGGATAAGCTTTTCCCATTGAGAGTAGGGAAGATTCAAACAAGGGGACATGACGAGAATTAAGGGACAGAAGTTTAGGGGTAACATGAGGGGGAACTTCTTTATTCAGAGAATGGTAGCTGTGTGGAATGAGCTTCCAGTGGAAGTGGTGGAGGCAGGTTCGATTTTATCATTTAAAAATAAATTGGATAGGTATATGGACGGGAAAGGAATGGAGGGTTATGGTTTGAGTGCAGGTAGATGGGACTAGGGGAGAATAAGTGTTCGGCACGGACTAGAAGGGCCGAGTTGGCCTGTTTCCGTGCTGTAATTGTTATATGGTTATATGGTTATTCCCTTATCACGTACACTGTAAATGGCTCGATTGTACTTATGTATTGTCGTTCTGCTGACTGGATAACAGGCAACAACACCTTGATACGTGACAATAAACTAAACTGAAACCAGTCCCAGCCGATCCAATCACTCCTTTTAACTCACGCTATTCACATGCTTCTAAAGCTTTGTGACCACAACAGTGCACATTCAGACACACATGCACATAGAGACACTGGCAAACAGAGATTCATACACACTGACACAGTCACTCACACATTGTGTGTGTGCGTGTAGACGTGTCTATGTATCCATGTGTCTATTCCTGTGTCAATGTCCTGCTGTGATCTTTCCATTCCCAGAATTAACAAACTGATCCCTCTTTTGGAAGTTGCCTGAACAACATAATGGACTGGTGGGAGACGACCTCAACGGCCTTATGATGCAAGTATTCCCAAAAATGAAACTGAGCTCAAAGCCATCCTCTATCCAGATTAATAATTTAACTGCTTGCAAAGCTTTTGAGTGTCACCATTCACAATATTATTACTATAGGACTTTTCACAGCAGTACGTTTCAATAGATCTGTGAGGAAATATATACATGCCATGGGGCAAAAATCACCTTATGCCATGTTTCAACTCCAGCCCCCATTACCACTACTACTCACAGTGGCTTTACAAGATCCTAGTGCTAAACTTTTAACTATTGATTGAACTCAAATACAAAGCCTATCTTTGAACCGGTCAAAAGAACACTTAAAAGTGTTTTAAAAGTAGCGAGCAAGACAATGGATTAATTGCAGCGGTACAAAGGAACTTCAGAGACAGCAAGAAGCGAGTGAGCACGAGGGCACATTGGAGACAGCAAAAATCAAAGGGACACCGACCGGAGATGATGAAAAATTAGAAAGTGATAAGGGGACAGAGACATCAAGGTCTCTGACCATCGTGAGGGACTTCTAAAGACAATGAGGAACAAGAGTAGAAAGGCAGACAGAATGATAAATGAACAAGATAGCTGTGAAGATAGAGATTGTTTTGACCCAATGGGATAAAAGAAGTGCAGGAGTGAAAAGATAAAGAAGCAACACACTAGTTGGAAGCATTGAAAGATCCAAGAGGCCTGAATTTTAAAATAGTGCTTTCAGCTACAGGCCAATGAAAACACGTTTAACTTGGAAATGGAAAACTGCAGAACAAAAGGAATTCTACTTGAACTGGGATAACAATATCAAGCATTCCCAGATTAATAAATTTACAAGCTAATGTACAAAATGAATTGTGCACCACTGCGAGTACTCTAAATAGATATGATTTTCAACTCAAAACTAGAAGAATGTCAGAGAAAGGGGAATTCATGAAGAATTAGAGGGGTATAATGGCATAGCTGGTACTGCCTCACAGTGTCAGACCCAGCTTTGATCCAGACTGTCAGAGTGCATGTCCTCTCAGTGACCACATGGGATTCCTCCAAGTGCTCCGGTTTCCCCCCACGTCCAAAGACGTGCAAGTTTGTAGGTTAATTGGTCTCCGTAAATCACCCTTTGTATGTAGGGAGTGGATATGAAAGTGAGTTAATAGAACTAGTATGAACGGGAGACTGATGGTGGGTCGAAGGGCCTGTTTCCTTGCTACATCGTTCAAAACAACTTTATTCCCATTCACACTTTTCCCCAAAATAACCAACATACTTATTACCCCACAGGAGACCTCTCACTCACCCATTTTGGCTCTCAACTGATCAACACAGTTATATTTTATGTGCCCATCAACTTCCCCTTGATTCTTTTGCCACATCCACAATAAGGTTCAATTTGCAGGAATCAAGAAACTGAATTACCTGTCAGGCTTTGGCCATTCCTGGCAGCAAGCCTGGCTTGCCCACTGCAGAGCTGGGAACCCACCTGTAGAGGGAAGCCGCCAAGCCCGGCCCCTGCTCGTCATAGAGGACTGGAGAAACAGAGAGGAGGGTGAGGGAGGGAGTTGGCGGCAGATGCTAGAACCATGGACAGCAGGTTTCCCTTATCCCAAAGGGGCTCGACCTGAAACGTCACCCATTCCTTCACTCCAGAGATGCTGCCTGTCGCGCTGAGTTACTCCAGCTTTTTGTGTCTATCTTCGGCAACAAGAATAATCAGTGCCTTACCTTCCCCGCCTCAAGGGTCGGCTGCAGAAGGCGTCCCCAGGGCACAAAGTGGGATAAGAGAGCTTGAATTTGAGTTTAGTTTATTGTCATGTGTACCAAGGTACAGTGAAAAGCTTTTACATAGAAACATAGAAAGATAGAAAATAGGTGCAGGAGTAGGCCATTCGGCCCTTCGAGCCTGCACCGCCATTCAATGTGATCATGGCTGATCATCCAACTCCCTCTTTTGTTGCGTGCTAACCAGTCAGCGGAAAGACAATACATGATGGCACTCGAGCCATTTACAGGGTATAGATGCATGATTAAGGTATACAAATACAGGGAACAACGTGAGAGACGACAGTTCGCTGGACGATCCAGATCAAGACGACGGCTGCAACGGGACTTTATGGCCAACTGCAGCTGAGACTGAAAATGGCTCCAAAACCTGGCAACTCATTCATAGGGTCTCAGTGGGCTGTTCCTGTACATTCTGCACTTAATCTGGGATTATATTTATGTAAGGCAATAATTTTACTGAACTGTATCCAAAACAAATGCCACTGTACCTTGGTACGTGACGATAAGGAACCATTGATTCTCAGCCACTAAACGATTATTTCCTCTGTTCCCTTGAAGACTAGGTTACATTTTTTGTTAGCTGAATAGGTTCATAGCCATTATATTCAGCACTAATATTAAATGAATTCAGTAGAGCATTACAATGACACAACATCTTGGTGTACAATCGTTTATATAATTTCAATGGTATATGGACACACTGATCTGTATGCTATATTCTGTTGTGCTGAAGCAAAGCGAGAATTTCATTGTCCTATCTGGGATACCTGACAATAAACTCTCTTGAATCTTTTGTCACTGTGACACAACAAATAATTCACCAAAGAGCAACCAAGAACAGGCAGAGAATTTAATTCTGCACCTGCTAGTCTGTTGCAACATCATAAAATGGATTTAACTTGTTTACATATTTCAAGCAATCTACTTGAATTTTTTGGAAATTTAAACTAGGTAGGCAATAGGATAAAGAAACTGATGGGAAATACAGGTAGTCTAATCTGGGGGTCTTGTGTAGTCTCACGGGGAACATCTGTTAATACATTTGCAAAAAATATATATTGAAAGCAATCTGTGGGTTATAAAATATGCTGATGGGGTAAGATGACATGTAAAGGTAAACACTTTTAGACTAATTGTTCAATTAAAAATGATCTTCCTACTTCTATTCCGTGCCCATATGACAAAAGCAGATGGGTTATAATGTAGAATATATTAAAGCAATGAGTTCTTAAATTAATCAATAACTGAAATATGGGAAACATTTGTGTTAATTAATAGCCAGGAAAATCAATCTGATTTATCACTGTTTTTTAATCCATATCACGTATGAAAATCATTTTGCACATTTTGAAATGATTGGACTCATTGGAAAAATTTGACTTGGGTAATTCAGATTGTAATTTATGCAAGTGCTACTTTCATTTCCCCATTGCATTTTGCACTCTTTGACATCAGCTTAGTTCAGTTTATTATTGTCACTTGTACCGAGGTACAGTGAAACACACACACACACACACACACACACACACACACACACACACACACACACACACACACACACACACACACACACACACACACACACACACACACACACACACACTAACGATAAAGAGTATAACATTTAGTGCAAGGTAAAGTCCAGTAAAGTTCGATTTACGAAGTTCAAAGGTCTCCAATGAGTTAGATGCGAGGTAAGGACCACACTCCAGCTGTTGAGATGATGGTTTACTTACCTGATAACTACTAGGAATAATCTGTCCCTTGTATCTGGAGGTATGCATTTTCAAACTTACGCATGAAGGCATAATGTACATTTCTAACTTAACAACAAAAATGGGATCAAAGTCACAACTTACAACCATCATTATTCACTACCTGTTATACGAAGAACTAATCATGCAGAAAATCAAGAATCATAGACAATAGACAATAGGTGCAGGAGTAGGCCATTCGGCCCTGCAAGCCAGCC
The DNA here is from genome assembly GCF_010909765.2 of Amblyraja radiata. Taxonomy (NCBI): domain Eukaryota; kingdom Metazoa; phylum Chordata; class Chondrichthyes; order Rajiformes; family Rajidae; genus Amblyraja; species Amblyraja radiata. The sequence continues at coordinate 2,043,096 of NC_045958.1, read as the reverse complement.
ATTCAATGTGATCATGGCTGATCATCCCCAATCAGTACCCCGTTCCTGCCTTCTCCCCATATCCCCTGACTCCGCATCCTTAAGAGCCCTATCTAGCTCTCTCTTGAAAATATCCAGAGAACCTGCCTCCACCGCCCTCTGAGACAGAGAATTCCACAGACTCACAACTCTTTGTGTAAAAAAGTAACAATTGCATTTTTAAGCCATAGAGTCATACAGCGTGGAAACAGGCCCTTCGGCCTGGCAGTTTTAGAAAATATATGGCACAAGAGGGAGGGCAAGCAGCCAGAAGTTGTTGTACACATTGGTACCAATGACATAGGTTGGAAAATGGATGTGAAACAGCAAAGTTAATTTAGGGAGTTATGAAAGACGTTAAAAAGTAAGACCTCAAGAGTTGTACTCTAGATTACTCCCAGTGCCATGTGTTCGTGAGGGTACAAATAGAGACTGCCAGAATGCGTGGTTGAGGAGGTGGCGCATTGGGAAGGAATTCACAATTCTGGATCGTTTTTCGATCATACGAGGGACAGGTTGCATTGAACTGGCAGGAGAACCAATAGCCTAGCGGAGAGAGATGCAAGTAATTTTCAGAAGAGTTTAAACTCGAGTGGCAGGGTGATTAGAAAGAAAGTGGGAAGTTTAGGGATAATACTGTAGTCAATGAGTGTAAGGTTAGCAGACAGGACATACAGGAGCATGGCAAATGAAGGGGAAAGACTGATGATTTAAACTGCATGTATTTCAATACATGAGATTTAACAGATAAGGCGACAATATCAGGGCATGGATTGGCATAGAGGTCTGGGATATTATAGACATAACTGAAACATCTATATATTACTAAAAGTCTGTTCTTGACCGGTTTTGGCCATCTGTGCTGCGATTTCCGAGAGAACGCCACCACCTACGGCCGCCATTTTTGGCCACCTTGCTCAAAGCCCCCCTCCGCCGCACGTGTGCCGAGGATTTTTCCCGTCTATTAAAAATGACAGAGATATTAATGTTTTTACAAAATTCCCCATTCTCTCTGCTGCCCCCGCTGGCGGCAGGGGGGAGGGACTATAAAACCAGGAAGTGGTGTGCCACACAGTCTCTTCAAGATGGAGGAAGGCAGAGGGTCACGTTTCTCTGAGCTGTGAATAACACTGAACACAAGTATACTCAAATGTAAGTGCCCTTAGTGGTTCTAAAGCTTGCAAAAAAATGTCTATTGGTTCTAAAGCTTGCAAAAAAGTGTCTCTATTGGTTCTAAAGCTTGCAAAAAATGTCCATTGGTTCTAAAATGCTTGCAAAAAAATGTCTATTGGTTCTAAAGCTTGCAAAAAAATGCCTATTGGTTCTAAAGCTTGCAAAAAATGTCTATTGGTTCTAAAGCTTGCAAAAAAATGTCTATTGGTTCTAAAGCTTGCAAAATGTGTCTCTATTGGTTCTAAAGCTTGCAAAAAATGTCTATTGGCTCTAAAGCTTGCAAAAAAATGTCTATTGGTTCTAAAGCTTGCAAAAAAAGTCTATTGGTTCTAAAGCTTGCTAAAAATGTCTATTGGTTCTAAAGAGCACAACAGGCTTGATTGACTGAGACGCCAGCCCAATAATCCATTTGGCGCACAATTTGCATACTAGCCCTCTGGAAACCAGTCCCTTCAGCCCACAACACCCATACTAGCGCTCCAGGAAGAACCCCCCCCCCCCCCAACTGGCCACCAATATTAGAATTGGTGGAGAGGTGGAATATTGCGTTGGATGACCAGCCCTCCTGTGTGATGCTGGGACCCAACGGGTCCCACTTAGTCTAGTATAATATATAGAAACATGGCTAATAAAAGGCAGGATTAATAGTTCAATGTTCCAGGTTACAGATGCTACGGACAAGGTAAAGATACAGAGAAGAGAGGAGTGGAATAAGATTGTATTTTTGAAAGCACAACTAAAATGCTTACAGAGGATATTTTTGGTATATTGTCAGGTGAGACTACCCTGGTAGAATTTAGAAGCAGGAAGGAAATTATCACTTTGATGGGACTGTTTTAGAGGAGCAGATGTGCAGGAAGAATGCAGATACCTGTAGAATAATAGGGCAGTATTAGTTGAGAATTCAACTCCCCTAATATTGACGACATCTCCACTAACATTATTTAAAATGGGCAGCAAGGACAATCCAGGGAATTACAAGACTAATGAGCCTGACAAAGGGGTTCGGCCCTATTTCCTTCGCTCTTGGTTTCTTGGTCCTCCAAAATTTTCCAAATGGAATTTAAACTGGAGGTGGTGAAGGGAGGGCTTAAGCCAGAAAGGGTTATTGGTAAGAAAGTGCTACTTTAAATTTAGTTGCATCTGGTTGGGTAACTATAGTTGGGTGGAGATTATTCCATGCTTTAATTGTGCGGGGGAAGAACGAATTGCTGTACACATCTGTCTTTGTAGCTGGGATCACAAATTGGATCGAATGCCCTCGTCTGCTCCTAATTGGTTTGGGGTTGGTGTAGGTCTTGTAATCTATGTCGAGCTGACCATTTAACATTTTGTAAAAACAGGTCAAACGGTGAGCTTCACGTCTGTCTTGGAGAGGGTTCCACCCCAGAGAATTCAGAAGTTTGGTGACACTCGCTTCTCTCTCATAGGTGTTAGTAACAAATCGAGCTGCCTGTCTTTGGACACGTTTAATGATTGGTTTTACTGTATTTTAATGTTGCTGTTTTACCTGCTTTTAACTATTTATACTGTTTCATCAGGGACTGGATTGTTTTTATTGTTATTATGTGTGAAATGTTTTAAGTTTCATGTGCGATGCTCCGGTATTCCCTGGGAAACGTCTTCTCATTTTGCACTGTACAACTGTTGCTTTGCAAGATGACAATAAAGGTTGATTGATTGATTGGTTCGATGGAAGAAATGTTTTTATTTGTGTAGAATCAAGACAAGAATCGAGGGCGAGCTAGCTGCTTGGATACAACACAACCTTGAAGGACGGAGTCAAAGGGTAAACATAGAAACATAGAAAATAGGTGCAGTAGAAGGCCATTCGGCCCTTCGAGCCAGCACCACCATTCAATATGATCATGGCTGATCATCCAAAAGCAGTACCCCATTCGTGCATTTTACCCATATCCCTTGATTCCTTAAGCCCTAAGAGCTGAATCTAACTCTCTCTTGAAAAGATTCAGTGAATTGGCCTCCACTGCTTCTGTGGCAGATAATTCACAGATTCACAACTCTCCGGGTGAAGATATTTTTTCTCATCTTAGCCCTAAATGGCCTGCCCCTTATTCTTAAACTGTGACCCCGGTTCTGAATTCCCCTAACATCGGGAACATTTTTCCTGCATCTAACCTGTCCAATCCTTTAAGAATTGTATATGTTTCTATAAGGTCTCCTCTCATCCTTCTAAATTCCAGTGAATACAAGCCCAGTCGACCCATTCTTACATAAAGAACTGGTTGCAGAGTGTTGCTTATTTTCCAATTAGAGGCCCGTGACCAGTGATATGCCGCAGGGATCGGTGATGGATCCACTGTTGTTTGTTATTTACATTGATGATTTGGATGACAATGTTGTGGGCATTTTTAGTAAATTTATAGATGATACTAAAATTGGCCCAGAGTACTAACTTGGTCAGAATGGAAATGTTGGTCCAAACGGCCCACTTACATCCTGCATACCTCAATGAAAATCTATTAGTTTGTAAAACATTTAACAGTAACACAAAGTTAGAATGACATTGTACAATTTCCTACCTCCTGTAGAGAGAAAAATAAAGTAAACCAAAATACAAACTGCTGGAGGAACTCAGTGGGTCAGAAATAGACAGATAATGTTTCATGTCATCTGTCCACTTCCTTCCATAGATGCTACCTGACCCACCGAGTTCTTCCAGCAGTTTGTTTTTTTGCTCAAGATTCCTGTATCTGCAGCTCCTTGGGTCTCGAAATAACCATTTTACAAATCACTCGCCTGAAATTTCAAGCTGTATTTCTTTCTCACATATCAGGACAATCATGTCTATGCTGACAACATCAACTTGCTCTCAAGTCTAAGACTTGCTCAAGCAGGAGAGATTGATCAAAGTGAGAAACTGCTGAACAACACTCATTAAAATTCGCTGGAAGACCAAGTGGTTTTACCAACCAGGGATGTAGGATTCAAACATTAATTAGTGCAGCCAACATTCTTTTGCTCTGCTGAGGAATACCTGAACATCAAAACAAGTGGGATTGAAGTTTTAGCCGAGGATCTGCAACAATATCCTCAGACTGCTGGAAGCCCATGATAAATTATTTTCTACAGACCTTCATAACAGACCTGAGGAATCTCGGAAAAGCCTTCTGGCTAATAAAACAAGATTTGAATCAAAAGACAAATACAAAACCTCTTGTATAAATGATTAATAGGAGATCTTGGAAATTGCTTGGGCATGAGATTCAAGAATATCAGATTCTTGGCAAGAAATCATGAAAGTGGGCACTTTAAAAATCACTGTAAAATTAAGTGCTGAAAATAAATATCATAATGGTTTTTTTTCCATATGAACTACAAGATAGTATTCCCTCAACTTTTAGTTTATTCTGGTTACCCTGCCAATTATTCTGGTTTCCAGCCAATTATTCTGCCATTCCAGGTTGTTGCCTTTATGAAATGGCTTAGAAAATTCAAATAACTTTAAAGACAAAGCTTCTCTTTGCTGCTCAAGAAATATTTAAGGCATTTACTTGACATTAAAATATTATTAGAAACCAGTAGTAACTAGGGTTATTTGGCATAGTTATGGGCAGATGGATTTTGCATTAATGTATTTTATTACAACTACATTTATGTTTGCTTTCACAGTATATTACATCAGAGAACCTGTTCAAGCACATGGTGCTAAAATGTCTGCAAGAAGTCGAGCTTATGCAGCATTGTATTTTCAGGTGACACCTCTGTAATATATACTATTTAAAAGCCATGTGGTTGATAGGTCCTTCCCCATTAGAGAGTAAAAATGAATTTAATGTCTTGATCTTAATTGCCATGAGAATACAAATTTATAAGTTGTTTGGTTTGACTTTAGCTCATTAACGTGACTTAAAATCACTATTTGTCCGAACATTTATTTAATGTTAATTTAATTTATTTTCTTAGAAACATAGAAACATAGAAAATAGGTGCAGGAGTAGGCCATTCGGCCCTTCTAGCCGGCACCGCCATTCAATATGATCATGGCTGAACATCCAACTCAGTATCCTGTACCTGCCTTCTCTCCATACCCCCTGATCCCTTTAGCCACAAGGGCCACATCTAACTCCCTCTTAAATCTAGCCAATGAACTGGCCTCAACTACCTTCTGTGGCAGAGAATTCCACAGATTCACCACTACTTGTATCTGCAAAGGCATTCGAGTCGCATCTATGGTCAATTACATATTATCTTAAATATCACAATAATAAATAAATTATCTAGAGTACAAATTTTGTTTGGCCAGATATACAGAACCATTAGAAGGGGCCAATAAACAGCTACACGAGACTTAAATAGATTGAAGTCCTCCATTCATGTACAAATGGACTTCATCATTTTGCGTAAATAGAAACATAGAAAATAGGTGCAGGAGTAGGCCATTCGGCCCTTCGAAACAGCACCGCCATTCAATATGATCATGGCTGATCATCCAGAATCAGTACCCCATTCCTGATTTCTCCCCATATCCCTTGATTCCGTTAGCCCTAAGAGCTATCACCGTCTGCTTAAAAGTAGTATTTTTCAAAATTTAGATTCTTCAATAGAATGCACACTAAATTAGATATATTTAATTTGAAGTCCACACTTAGAGAAAAATCAGGTGTGGACTCTAAACTATTATGTTTTAATAATAATAAATCAAATACCAAAATCAAAAATACTGCTTTTTTCTCATTTGATTAATTTAACAAAATATTCAGGAGTTCAGATGCTAAGATTGTAATGGGTAAGAATAATTATCTAGTCTGCTCTTTCATAGAGAAGAACAGACAATCTGACGTAATCTGTTCCAACATCTGGTATACAGAGTAAATGTTCTCCACAATAATCCCTGGATCTTCTATCAATTTGGATATTGGGTAAGAAATGGTATACTCCAGTTTGTAAGGAACACAAGGTCCAATTATGCAATTGGTCAATGATGATAAATTGAAGTATCTGATGTACAAACACAAAAGAAAGCATCTAATCTCAGATAGACACAAAATGCTGGAGTAACGCAGCGGGTCGGGCAGCATCTCTGGAGAGAAGGAATGGTGACGTTTCGGGTCGAGACCCTTCTTCAGACTGAAGTATCACGACCCAAAACGTCACCGATTCCTTCTCTCCAGAGATGCTGCTTGTTACTCCAGAATTTTGTGTTTATCTTCGATTTAAACCAGCATCTGCAGTTCCTTCCTACACATCTAATCTCAAACCTATTATATCACTTATATATGTGAGTGTTTGTGATTGCAGTTTTCAAATTACTTCACACAGATAAATGCTTTTGCATAGTCAAGGAGCAGGAAATCATAGAGTAATTATTGAAAGTGTTATAAATAATGGTAACATTTCATGATGCAGCTTTGTAGGGCTCTGGTTAAGCCATATTTTGAGTATTTCATGCTGTTCTGGTCGCCCCATTACAGGAAAGATGTGGAGGCTTTGGAGATGGTGCAAAGGAGGTTTACCAGAATGCTGCCTGGATTACAGGGTTCCAGCTACAGGGAGAAGTTGGATACACTTGGATTGTTTTCTCTGGAACGTCTCCGGAGATTTGATCGATGTATATAAAATTATGAAAGGCATTGATAGGGCAGATTGTCAAAACCTTTGTCCCTGGGTGGAAATGTCCAACACTGGAGGACATAGAGGTGATGGGGGGGGGAAGTTTAACGGAGATGTGCAGGGCAAGTTTTTTTTCCCCACGAAGAACGAATGGTGGAGGAAGATACAATAGTGGCATTTAAGATGCTTTTAGATAGGCACATTGAAGTGCAAAAAATAGAGGGATATGGATCATATACTGGCAGATGAGATCAGTTTAACTTGGCATCATGTTTGGCACAAACATTGTGGGCTGAAGAGCTGGTTCCCGTGCTGAGCTATTTTATATCATTAACATGTGCAATAACATTTTAGCAATTCAAGTATTTACATCACAAATAAAAGAAGCATGTGTCTGGGACAGTTTGGGCCATAATTTAATGGTGTGATTCAGATCATTTTGTTTGTTTTTTAGTCACTCAAACAAGATTTAATTACAGCTTCAGTACAGCAATTGTACAGCAAAGTATGAGATTGATCCCTGGGATGGCTGGACTGTCATATGAGGAAAGATTGAAAAGACTAGGCTTGTATTCACTGGAGTTTAAAAGGATGAGGGGGATCTTATAGAAACATATAAAATTATAAAAGGACTGGTCAAGCTAGATGCAGGAAAAATGTTTCCAATGTTGGGCGAGTCCAGAACCAGGGGCCACAGTTTTAGAATAAAGGGGAGGCCATTTAAGACTGAGGTGAGAAAAAACGTTTTCACCCAGAGAGTTGTGAATTTATGGAATTCCCTGCCACAGAGGGCTGTGGAGGCCAAATCACTGGATGAATTTAAGAGAGTTAGATAGAGCTCTAGGGGCTAGTGGAGTCAAGGGATATGGGGACAAGGCAGGCACGGGTTAATGATAGGGGACGATCAGCCATGATCACAATGAATGGCGGTGCTGGCTCGAAGGGTCGAATGGCCTCCTCCTGCACCTATTTTCTATGTTTCTAAGTACTGAAGAACAGCAATATTTTCGCTGTAACCTATGTTGCAACAAGTTTCTGCAAGCTTTGTAATCGAAATGGGATAACACCAATTTGGTTTCCTATTCTCTACATTACATACATGTGAGCTCCGTTACATAAATGGTCATTGGAATCTTGTCTGCAGCATTTGCATATAAGTGATGCTAAACTAAACAAGTTATATACATGTGAAGAAGAGTTTCGGCCCGAAACGTCACCTATTTCCTTCGCTCCATGGATGCTGCTGCACCCGCTGAGTTTCTCCAGCATTTTTGTGTACCTTCGATCTTCCAGCATCTGCAGTTCCTTCTTGAACAACAAGTTATATCCACATATTCAGACTTTATGTGCACATTTCTAAAACAGGGTCACCATATTTTATAGAAACAAGGAACTGCAGATGGTGGTTTACAAAAGAAGAGGCAGAGCGTTGGAGTAGCTCTGCGGGTCACGCAGCATCTCAGGAAACATGGATAGTGCACAGCAAATGCAGAGCTACAATACAATACGATACAACTTTATTCATCCCAGGAGGGCAATTGATCTGCCAACAGTCATAAAACTCAATATACATGAAACATGAAATTAAAGTGACAAGTGGAAAGGATCGGGGATGTGTAAAGATTTGGGGGGGGGGGGGGGAAGGGGAGTCAGTCTACCCCACGACAGAAGGGGGAGGGGTTGTACAGTTTGATAGCCACAGGGAAGAAGGATCTCCTGTGGCGTTCTGTACACCACAGAAGACTGCAACAACCAGGTTCAGGAATAGCTACTTCCCCACAGCCACCAGGCTATTAAACCTGGCTCGGACAAAACTCTGAATATTAATAACCAATTATCTGTTATTTGCACTTTATCATTTTATTTATTCATGTGTGTATATATTGATATTATGGTATATGGACACACTGATCTGTTTTGGAGTCAATGCCTACTATGCTCGGTGTGCTGAAGCAAAGCAAGAATGTCATTGTCCTATACAAGGACACATGACAATAAACTCGCTTGAACTTGAACATCTGTACTGCATCATGGTGGAACCAGTGTGTCGCTGAAGGTACTCCTCAGGTTGACTAGTGTGTCCATGCTGAACATCCCAACAACTCACGATCTGATGTGAGAAGCAGGCGGAACCGTATGAGGGATGGGGAGGTAAGAATGATAATGTGCACACATGACGAAGGACTCGCATCTTTAGTGCGTACACTGACATATCAATGGTAAGTTTTGCTTGGCTACTGGGGACACATTTTGTGAACCTCTCCAAGTAGAACATCTGCTGTGGGATATAATACATCAAGCAGAGATTGTCCATGAAAATAAGCAGTACAGGTTCACTTTATCATAAACCTGATACATTTTCAGGTTTCCCAAATTAGATGATTCACCTATTGGAATTTAAATGAGCATTTTCAAAATGAAATACCTGTCTGTATTCTGAAAAGTAGTCTGTTGACAGAGTCAGTTCATTTGCAAGCAATTATTTGTTTTCCGAGTCTTGTATTTGCCTTAAAAACAGTTACCCCTATCTCATGTTGTGAGATAAATAGCTTTTTCACCTACTTAGATCATAGACCAACTCTGTGGTTGTGCTCTGGTGTTTGTTTAGGTGGCAACGGTTTGACTGGTCAGTGTAGAATCTTTGGCAGCCCCTCACTGAGCTTGTGTGTGGGTGGTTTAGTTTGCTCTGCAGCTGCTTGTGACACAGCTAACTTTCTGTGCAGCACCCCCAATAAACCCACTGTTGTTTTAACATTGTGAGGTTTTTTTTTAAAAGAGAAAAAATAATGCAATTAATTCCATATATTATACCATGAAATACCATTTTTAATACAGGCAGTAGGTGATCTGCAATATTTTCTTCATAATAAGGCCATGAGTAATATTTAAATTAAAATATCCTCCATGTCAATTTTAGCACAAGACCCAGTCCCCATTTAATTGTAGTTCCATTTCCTCTAATGCTGGAATTGCTTCTCGGTTAAACAGGTAAATAGCAACAGTGTGCATGTTTTGTGTCAAAAGAAAACATATCTTACTGCTGCCTAAACAAAAGTTATAGTTTTGAATGAAAAGGAGCTTTTCAGTTTTGGAATTTATCCCCTATAACAAATCCCAATATTCCATTTATGAAAAGAACAAACGAGAAGAGTGGGAGACGGAACACGATTATTGCAAAGTATAGTGTCACGATTCATCACAAGTGCGTACTACTCTCAACAGGTCTATTTGTGAAACAAAATAAAGTCTTGAAATATGAATATCCCTGATAAAGTATATAACGGCACATGTAGAATATATGCACTCTCACTTCATTCCTGAAAATATCCTGCCGCCTGATGGAAATCTTTCCCAATTAAAGTTAAATTATGATATGCTTACATAAAACACAGTGTCACAATAAATTGACAAATTATTTATCCAGAAATCCAGATGACCATTTCAATAAAGACAAAACATCCTTCACAGGAAGAAATCTGCCTTGTTTACGACACCAGATTCACAACTGAAGCAGATCATTAAACGCCTCTTCTGTTGGGGTATGGGATACATATGGATAGACCATACAGTGCCAGACATAATAATAATAATAATAATAATGGATGGGATTTATATAGCGCCTTTCTAATACTCAAGGCGCTTTACATCGCATTATTCATTCACTCCTCAGTCACACTCGGTGGTGGTAAGCTACTTCTGTAGCCACAGCTGCCCTGGGGCAGGCTGACGGAAGCGTGGCTGCCAATCTGCGCCTACGGCCCCTCCGACCACCACCAATCACTCACACACATTCACACACATTCACACACAGGCAAAGGTGGGTGAAGTGTCTTGCCCAAGGACACAACGACAGTATGCACTCCAAGCGGGATTCGAACCGGCTACCTTCCGGTTGCCAGCCGAACACTTAGCCCATTGTGCCATCTGTCGTCCACATCCCATGAATAAAGACAAAATGAAAATGACACTCTAGTCAAGACTGAATTCCGACTAACTCTGTTTAGAATATTGAGATACTTAGAAACATAGGAAATAGGTGCAGGATTAGGCCTTCGAGCCAGCACCACCATTCAATAGGATCATGGATGATCATCCAGAATCAGTACCCCATTGCTGCTTTCTCTCCATATCCCTTGATTCCATTAGCCCAAGAGCTGTATCCAACTCTCTTGAATACATCTTGAATAAATATCCAAATATATTTTTAAAATATTTTTTTGCAACAAAAACATAACCTCTAAAATGACAATATTTTACAACTAATTAAATACCTTAAGTGTTACTACTATTTGTGACAGTAAGCTGTCTCGTCAAAATGAAAACAATTGGCAAAGGCATTAGAACCAACAAGAAACAAAGAGCAGGTGTAACTAGATTAGAAGAGTGGTGATGAGGAGAGGAAAGAGTCAGAAGGAATAACAATGGCAACCACTGAGATTACAAGACTCTTTAATTAAGAACTATTATCATCTTGCTAGAATTTGAATTGATAAAATCAATTGAGTTCTGACGCACAAATGATTATAAAATGACCTTGCATTTTTTACATCTTTGGGGAAAAGAAACAATACTTCTCCTGATCTTACATATGTTGACTGGGAAATTTGATTCAAGTATTATGGCTGAATTACTGAAGGAAAGAAATGTTGATTATTGATTGATTGATTATACCTTTAATAATCCTTTACAGGAAATTACAGTGCCACGACAGCTTCAAGACAGACATAACACCACACATTTCCTCAAATAGCTTCCATACTTAACAAGTTAAAATACAAGTTAAAATACAATTAATGAAAAATAGTGCAGTTATTTATGCGCATTATATAACCTTATAGCAGCTGGTAAACAGGACTTCCTATGTCTCTCAGTTTTGCACATTGGTGGTCCATTTTACAGCAATCCAAATCCCCCACTGCAAAATCAGGAGATACGGAGATATTCCTATACATCCTCCATGGCTCAGAAACACAATCATCCATTCATACTTTGAAATATAAATGCCGAAAACATTAATGAAATATTAATTTATACTCTGAAATATTAAAGTTTAAAACCAAATTAAAACTGAGCACGACAATTACAACTTTAATATTGCACTATTTTTATTAAAACATTCTTAATTTGATACAGAATAGTTATTTTGATACTTACTGAGATGTCTTGTGTGACCTTGTCATATGAGAAATGGAAAACGTCTCTTTCGCTGTCCTTTATAAAGTCAAAGCTGTAATTTTTAGTTTTTTCTTCCTGCATTGTTAATGCTCTTCGAAGGTCTTCAACATATTTTTCTCTGTCCATTTCAGCCTCATTTGCTTCTATTGTAATTTGATCACTCGACACTAGAAACAGAAATAGCAATTAATTATAGCAGATAACATACTAATAAACTTTCTGTCAGAATTTTCATTTAAAATTCAAGTCCAATTCTGTAAATTTTGGTGTAAAACAGTATCTCCAGTTCATAGTCATGATCTTCCAACTTCTATACAATACTCTGACTGATGAAGGCCAGTGCCAAAAGCCTTTTTGACCACCTTATCTACCTGCGACTCGACCTTCAAGGAACCATGCACCTGAACTCCCAGATCCCTCTGCTCTACAACACTATCCAGAGGCCTAGCATTTGGCGGCGCTGGTGAACGGCTGCGGCTCGCCTGCAGTCCGTTTGTTTTTACTTTTTTGTGTTGTTTCTTTCGTCTTGTTTAGTTAAGTTTTTGGTTTTTAGGTTTGTGTTATGTGAGGGGGGGGGTTGGGGGGTTGAAACAGGGCTTTCTGTCTCTCCCTTCGGGGGAATGCGACTTTCTTGTCGTATCCCCCTTCTCTGCCTCCGTCTGCGCTGAGGCCTAATGGCGGAGCTGGCGACCTCGAGGCTCCGGAATCAGAGCCTGTCAGGACTCGCCCTGGGCTCGCTCCCGTGAGGGCGGCCCGGCTCGGGGCTGGAACGGCGCTCCCGTGAGGGGCTGAGACGCTCCCGTGAGGGCGGCCCGGCTCGAGGGTAACGGCGCTCCCATGAGGGCGGCCTGGCTCGAGGGTAACGGCGCTCCCGTGAGGGCGGCCCGGCTCGAGGGCAACGGCGCTCCCGTGAGGGCGGCCCGGCTCGAGGGTAACGGCGCTCCCGTGAGGGCGGCCCAGCTCGAGGGTAACGGCGCTCCCGTGAGGGCGGCCAGGCTCGAGGGTGGAATGCCGCACACGTGAGGGCGACCCGGCTCGCGGCTGGAACGGTGCTCTGGTGGCTGAGACGGCGTTCTGGCGGCGGCGGCCTGAGTCCGGGGTTCGGCCGCGGGCCAGTGGACGACGTCGTCAACAGCTGTGTCCGCTGGACTGGAGGGCGGCAGCTTCGACCACCCCGGGCCGCGGAGTTTGAACCGGCCTGTTCACGGAGCTCGGTGAGCCGCGGGACTGACTTACTATCGCCTGGTGGGGTATCGCCTCAGCGCAGAGGGAGAAGAGACAGCAGCCCTAAGATTTTTGCCTCCATCACAGTGAGGAGGTGTTTGGTGGACTCACTGTGGTGGATGTTAATTTGTGTTTACTGTCTGTTCTGTTGTTTATTATTGTATGTATGGCTGCAGGTAACGACATTTCGTTCAGACCGTAAGGTCTGAATGACAAATAAAGGATCTAATTCTAATTTACTGTGTAGGTCTTGCCCTTGTTCGACGTTCCAAAATGCAACACCTCACACTTCTCTGTATTAAATTCCATCAACCATTCCTCAGCCCACCTGGCCAATCGATCAAGGTCCTGCTGCAATCTTTCACAACCATTGTCAAGTCTTCTAATGTTTTTGCAGTTTCCCCGCTTGAAAGGGATTTGATTTATCTACCCCGAAATGATGAACTGGATTCACTCAGACCAAACACTTCTTTTCCACCTTTTTTATTTTCTCCTTCTTTTATTTTGGCAGATTAGTTTTTATCAGTTTTGGTCTTTATCAGTTTTGGTCTTTAACAGTTTTGGTCTTTAACAGACACCACCAATATCAACACGTTAGCCAGACAAGTTTCTCAGCTTTTAAAGGGTTAAACAGAGTCTCTGGGGCTGCAGTCTTCGACTCAGTCCATTTAGAGTTCAGTCCTTACCGGCTGCCAATCGGGTCTGTAGAAAATCAGTCCTGCTTGCCTTTTCTGGCTCTCGCGGCAGTCTTTTCGGACAGTCCTTTTGATTTACTGTTCAAGTTCTCTGCTCGCAAGATTCTTGTCTCTCCTTCACTGGCTTCTGGTGCTCTGTGCCCTTTTGACCCCCATGCAGAACTCGGCAGGCTGGGGTTCCGCCCACTTTAATCACTGTCTCGTGATTTCAATTGTAGCATTTTTCTGCACCTGTTCTTTCATTTCAGTTTGACTTGACAACCATCTTCACTGTCGGCAAAACCACCCACTTTTGTATCATCGGCAAACGTGCTAATCTTGCCCTGTACGTTCTCATCCAAATCATTGATGTAGATGACAAACAGTAACGGGCCCAGCACTGAACCCTGAGGCACACCACTAGTCACAGGCCTCCAGTCCGAGAACAAACCTTCCACCATCACCCTCTGCTTCCTTCCATGGAGCCAATTTGCTATCCATTCAGTAATCTCTCTTTGGATCTCATACAATCTAACCTTCCAGAGCAGCCTACCATGCAGAACCTTGTTGAATGCCTTACTGTAATCCATGTACACAACATCTACAGCTCTGCCCTCATCGACCTTTTTGGTCACGTCTTCAAAAAAATCAATCAGATTTGTGAGACATGATCTCCCACGTTCAGAACCATGATGACTATCCCTAATCAGCCCTTGCCCATCCAAATGCCTGTATAACCTATCGCTCAGAATACTCTCCAGTAACTTTCCAACTGCAGATATTAAGCTCACCGGCCTATAGTTCCCAGCATTTTTCCAGCAACCCTTCTTGAAAAATATTTACTACCCTCCAGTCTTCCAGCATCTCTCCTGTATTTAAGGACGACTCGTAAATTTCAACCAGGGCTCCTGCAATTTCCTCTCTAGTTTCCCGCAATGTCCTCGGATATATCTGATCAAGCCCTGGAGATTTGTCTACCTTCATACACGACAGCACCTTCAGTACCTCTTCGACGGTAACACTGACTGCTCTCAAGACACTTCCATTGAATGCCCCAACTTCCTCCATTCTACTGTCTTTCTCCTCAGTAAATGCAGAGGGGACCTTGCCCATTTCCTGTGGCTCCACACAGAGGTGACCGCTTTGAGTCCTGAGAGGTCCCACCCACTCTCTAGTTACCCTATTACCCCTTATGTATTTATAAAATATTTTGGGATTGTCCTTGAAGCATTTTTCTGCACCTGTTCTTTAATTTCAGTTTGACTTGACACCTCCCACTCGATCTTCCAATGGAACCACTTGGGAGTTCGACGCTTTAAAGTCAAACTTTGAAGTCTAGGTTTGATGGGGTCTTTATAGGCTACCAGTCGATCTGTTGTGGTGCTTGGGAAAGTTGTGCCCCATTGCGCAGCACAAAAAATGTATTTTAGAGCATTTTCTTGTTTTCTTATTTTAATGACTCCTGTCAAAGAGATGGCCTCCCACTTTGGATTGTTTAGGGCTTTGTTCTTGCCAAGAAACCTCTTCGCTGCTCTCCAAATCCATGCGACTGTCTTGATTAGTCGAGTTAGAATGCTGTACCGCTTGACATCAACAAGGTTCTGAATAGCTGACCCTGCAGGTGGTCTCTTTGGGCTTGTTGGTTCCGGTTCTTGGTTCTCTACTTTGGCCCTTGATAGTGCTGCAACAAAAGCTTTCTTCTGTAACTTGTTGATGTTCTCTCTGGCAGTGGCAGCCAGTTCTTTAGCTGATTTTATTGGCCACTCACTCACAGGCAATACCAGGAACTTCGGTCCATTTTGCCACTCCGAATACTGATCAAGGTCTTGAGGGCTGGCACCTCTGGTGATTACATCAGCGATGTTTTGTGGGCCAGGAATCCACCGCCAGTCCTGAATGTTGGTGCTTGTTTGAATCTCTCCAATCCGATTGGCGAAGAATGTCTGAAATCCGTAGCTTTCTCGCTGTATTGCACCAAGGATTGTTTGGCTATCCACAAGATGATACCACTTCTCCACTTGAATTTGACTGTGTAGCTCAAAATACTTCTTTAAGCGTGAGGCGAACACTGCTCCGCACATCTCTGCTTTAACAGCGTCTCCTCTGTGGTCCAAGGGAGTTAACTTGGCCTTGGATTCCACAAGTCTGACAATTGGGCCATGGTCTGAATCCCATCTCAGGTACATCACTGCCCCGTAGGTGTGCTCACTTCCGTCAGAAAAGGTGATTCCCAAGGGTTCAGTTGCGGAGCAAGAAGGAGTCAGTGCCCTGACGAACTTGACTTTTCCAAGTTGTACGTACTCTTCAAAGAGCTTAATTGCATCCTCCCTGAGTCCATCTGAGAGTGCCGTGTCCCATGTGTCTCTGACCGAACAGCTTCCCTCTTTTGCTTCTTGGAAAGCTCTGCGTACCAGAATCGCTCCCTTTTGCTTAACAGGAGCCACTATGCCGATGGGGTCATATAGCCCTGCTACCTGGCTGAGAAGCTCTCTTTTTGTTAGGGGATTTGGTGTCTGAGTTTTGATTTGCTCTTGTAGAAGGCTTTGACCAAGCCGCATCTTTTTCTTTCTCTTGGAGAAATTGATTCCCACCATAACGTGGAGCATGTCCTCTTCAACAATGTAGCCCAGACCAAGTGCCTTGTTATCATCATCATGCATTTGGTTTGGTAGGATCATGCTTTTTGTTTTGCTTTTCTTTAAAGCATCACTGTCCTCCTTCCTCCCACTTTGGCCAGACAGAACCCAAGGCTTGAGCTCAAACCCACCAGCTTTTAGGATTCGTTCCACATTTGCTGTGATGATTCTCAACTGGTCAAGGCTGTTGTGAGATGTGAGGATGTCGTCAACATAGCTGTCTTTCTGGAGTACTTGCTGCTCATCCTTGAGGTGGGTAAAAGAAGGAAGATTAGCAGTCTCACGCATTGCCAACTGTGCAATGCACCCCGCAGGTTTGTCTCCGATGTTCACTCTTGTGATAGCATACTCTCCCAGCTCCTCGTCCTCGGAATCTCGCCAGAGGAATCTGTGTAAGTGTACTTCACGGTCCTCCAACCAGACTGAGTTATACATCTTCTTTATGTCTCCTAGAGCAGCATAGATTCCGCCTCTGAATCTGAGGAGGACGGCGCGAATTTGGTTGAGGACGTCTGGACCTTTCATCAGCAAATCATTTAAGCTGACACCATTGCACTTTTGGCTGCTGTTCCACACTAGTCTCACTGGGGTTGTGACAGAGTGGGGGTTTGGAGCAATAAGGTGACTCACATACCACACTGGTCCCTTCCAGTTTGCAATCATGTCTTCGGACAATTTGATTGCAGCCTTTCGGTCCACCATGTCGTGCACCTGAGCTGTGTAGGCACTTTTCCATTCAGGTTCTCTGGATAGCTGCCTCTCCGTCCTGAGAAATGTGGCTTCCACTGTCCTTTTATTATTTGGTAGAGAAGCTGGGTCTTCCAACCAAGGATAGCTAGCATGCCAATGTGGGTCTTTACTGTGACGGTCTCCTGTTACGTAGGTGAGGCCTTCCCTTACCACTTCGAGCTCTCTCTCTTCAGCAAGAGTCATTTCTTTTCCGCCTGGCTGGCAGTTTCCACAGCAGCAACCCCCGCACTTTGGCTCGCATGCTGCTCCAATGCTATCCCACTTCCACCAATCCAAGAAGTCCCGATTGGCGGTTGATGTGCGTGACTTCTGAACTTTGACGGCGACCTGTCCGTTTGGTGAAAGTTCCTCAGGGACTGGGGCAGTGAGCTCCTCATACTTTAAAGCAGCTGCTCTCATTGATCTTGCGAAGTGTGTTTTGGACATGTGGGCTGACATGGTAAGCTTCTCAAACAGCTCAGGATGACAACCTCCAACAGTCTTTCCCAGTGGTCCATCCCACAGAATGAGATCTCCAACAGTTCTAATCCTCTGAGGCGCTAGCTGACCTTCTCTATGGCTTATGAGCAAATGTATCTCTTTTGGTCTCACAAGTTCCTCAAGTGGGACGTCTGGAAAGAACTTTTGCAGCTGCTGTGGTGTCACATGTTTGTGAACATCTGCAATGCTGTCCAATCCATAACAAACTAACTGGTGCGACTTGAGTGTGCCCTTGGGAGTCTTCACTCGGATCTTTAGAAGGTAGCGCATCGTCTCTACGTGGACCTTCATCCCCCCAACTCCATGGACGATAAGCGTGATGTCTTCACTCCTAAGGTTCAGTCTACTCGCAGCCTTGTGAGTTATGTAGTTGGTATCTGAAGCCAAGTCAATTAATGTCCCAACCTTTTGTCCAGCATTTGCTATGACCTCCAAAAGCATCATAATCACTGGATGCTCTTGCAGTCCACCTTCCTTTAGGAGGCTTGGTCTCAATTGATTTTGTCATCAGTGGATTTTTAATAGCGCCTGTGTCTCCGAGATCGCTCAAGTCATTAAGCGCCTTTTCCACACCTTGAATTAATTCCACTATTTTACGTGGCTGATGTCCTCTGACAGGTGGGATTCCCTGAAGCTCCTCCACTATCTCAACAGCAATAGCTGTTTGATTTCCAAACCGGTTCTCTAGGACACGAAAGATATCATCTGCAGTGTTATAACTTGTGAGGCGGAGGTCTCTTGTAATTTTGTCCTCCAGACTGTCCAGCAATTGAACCTTCTTCACCTCATTTGATCCAGTGGGTTCACCTTGCTTTTGCAGTGCTTCCCAATCCTTCCTCCATCTATAAAAGTCACGCTTGTTTCCAGTAAACTTAGGAAGGGCCGTGGGCCTCAGTCTGATGGCTGGTGAAGGTTAATTGAAAGCTTTCGCCGCTTGTGCTAATCCTTCAGCGTCCTTCTTTATTCTTGCCTGTATGAAGTCAGCCTTCCTGGAAACCAGCTTGGGGACGAGAAGCTCGAGTGTTCTTAGGTGTTTCTGGAAGCTCTCTTGCTCATCCAGAGGGACCCAACGTTTCCACCGACTATACGTCTCCTTTGCAGTCTCTACCAGTTTCTGCAGGTGGTTAAGCATGAATTCATATGCTTCTTGGTTGCTATTTGATGGTGCGGTGGCAGCAGCAAGTTCACATGCACCATCTGCTGTCTGTAGTGAGGTGGATAATTCAACATTTCCAAAGTTTGCCCATAGAGTGTCCTGGATGAGCCCTTTGACCTCTTTTAGTTTCGACTCACACTCCTTTGCAGTCTTTGCCAGGTCGGCATTTTGCTGTTCAGTTAACACAGTTTCTTCATCTGCGTCCAGCTCCGCCTCCAGCTCTGCAATGAGTCCAGCCTCCACATCGTCATTGGCTTCCATGACTTTTTCGGCCTCCTGCATGAGTTTGTTGAAATTGTTCCTGAGCTCCTCTTCAGACATTTCTTCATGGTTTCTAATGATGCTGTTAACAAGACGAGAGAATGCCCGTTTTGCTGTTGTCCTCTTCAGCTTGAGCTGCTCAGCTGACTTTCCAGCAACTTCATCAGCCATGTTTTATCTTGACTTAACTGTCTCTTTTCCAGGTTTCCAGATCTCCTGGCCCCACCCGGTTTTTCACTGTTAAGTCTTCTACTGTTTCCAGATCTCCTGGTCACAGCGGTTTTTCACTGTCAAGTCTTCTAATGTTTTTGCAGTTTCCCCGCTTGAAAGGGATTTGATTTATCTACCCCGAAATGATGAACTGGATTCACTCAGACCAAACACTTCTTTTCCACCTTTTTTATTTTCTCCTTCTTTTATTTTGGCAGATTAGTTTTTATCAGTTTTGGTCTTTATCAGTTTTGGTCTTTAACAGTTTTGGTCTTTAACAGACACCACCAATATCAACACGTTAGCCAGACAAGTTTCTCAGCTTTTAAAGGGTTAAACAGAGTCTCTGGGGCTGCAGTCTTCGACTCAGTCCATTTAGAGTTCAGTCCTTACCGGCTGCCAATCGGGTCTGTAGAAAATCAGTCCTGCTTGCCTTTTCTGGCTCTCGCGGCAGTCTTTTCGGACAGTCCTTTTGATTTACTGTTCAAGTTCTCTGCTCGCAAGATTCTTGTCTCTCCTTCACTGGCTTCTGGTGCTCTGTGCCCTTTTGACCCCCATGCAGAACTCGGCAGGCTGGGGTTCCGCCCACTTTAATCACTGTCTCGTGATTTCAATTGTAGCATTTTTCTGCACCTGTTCTTTCATTTCAGTTTGACTTGACAACCATCTTCACTGTCGGCAAAACCACCCACTTTTGTATCATCGGCAAACGTGCTAATCTTGCCCTGTACGTTCTCATCCAAATCATTGATGTAGATGACAAACAGTAACGGGTCCAGCACTGAACCCTGAGGCACACCACTAGTCACAGGCCTCCAGTCCGAGAACAAACCTTCCACCATCACCCTCTGCTTCCTTCCATGGAGCCAATTTGCTATCCATTCAGTAATCTCTCTTTGGATCTCATACAATCTAACCTTCCAGAGCAGCCTACCATGCAGAACCTTGTTGAATGCCTTACTGTAATCCATGTACACAACATCTACAGCTTTGCCCTCATCGACCTTTTTGGTCACGTCTTCAAAAAAATCAATCAGATTTGTGAGACATGATCTCCCACGTTCAGAACCATGATGACTATCCCTAATCAGCCCTTGCCCATCCAAATGCCTGTATAACCTATCGCTCAGAATACTCTCCAGTAACTTTCCAACTGCAGATATTAAGCTCACCGGCCTATAGTTCCCAGCATTTTTCCAGCAACCCTTCTTGAAAAATATTTACTACCCTCCAGTCTTCCAGCATCTCTCCTGTATTTAAGGACGACTCGTAAATTTCAACCAGGGCTCCTGCAATTTCCTCTCTAGTTTCCCGCAATGTCCTCGGATATATCTGATCAAGCCCTGGAGATTTGTCTACCTTCATACACGACAGCACCTTCAGTACCTCTTCGGCGGTAACACTGACTGCTCTCAAGACACTTCCATTGAATGCCCCAACTTCCTCCATTCTACTGTCTTTCTCCTCAGTAAATGCAGAGGGGACCTTGCCCATTTCCTGTGGCTCCACACAGAGGTGACCGCTTTGAGTCCTGAGAGGTCCCACCCACTCTCTAGTTACCCTATTACCCCTTATGTATTTATAAAATATTTTGGGATTGTCCTTGATGCTACCTGCCAGAGCTATCTCCTGGCCCCTTTTTCCCCTTCTGATCTCTTTTTTCAGTTTACTCCTTAGTTCCCAAAACTCCTCCAGGGATGAACTTGGTCCCAGCTGCCTATACCTGTCCCATGCATCCTTCTTGTTTTTGACCAATGCCTCAATTTCCCTCGTCATTCAAGCTTCCTTACGTTTGCCTGCTTTGCCCTTCACTCTAATGGGGCCGTATATATCCTGAGCTTTCATCAGCACACATTTAAAAACATCCCACTCGGCCGATGTTTCTGTTTCACCAAGAAAGACACAAAATGCTTGAGTAACTCAGCGGGACAGGCAGTATCTCTGGTGAGAAGGAATGAGTGACATTTCGGGTTGAGACCCTTATTCAGACTCTTATTCTTCAGATCTGAAGAAGGATCTTGACCCAAAATGTCACCCATTCCTTCTCTCCAGAGATACTGCCTGTCTGCTGCGTTACTCCATTTGTGTCTATCTTCGATTTAAACCAGCATCTGCCGTGCCTTCCTGCACTCCTTGTTTCTCCAATTGTGTGTAATAAGCCCCTCCTTTGGACATCCCTTTTGATTCAGTTGTTTATCCTTCAAGGTATCAGCCTTGCACCAGACCAGGCCACAGCCTTTCTGCATTGGTCTTCCACTACTACTGCAAATAATGGTTTGAAGTAAAGTAATTCAGAATCTTAACAAGAATAAGAAAGCCTGAAGAAAGGTCTCGACCCAAAACGTCACCCATTCCTTCGCTCCAGAGATGCTGCCTGTCCCACTGATTTACTCCAGCATTTTATGTCTATCTTCAGTGCAAACCAGCATCTGCAGTTCCTTCCTACACAAGAGATCCTGCACGCTTGCTAAGTGAAGGGCCTGCTCAGGGAAAAGAGTGACTTGTTCAATGGTAGTCTGGAAGGGTAAGATGAGATATTGACAAGGTATTTGGTCGTTAATGATCAAAGATGAGGCAGTAACTGGCAGTATGGGACGACAGATGGCACAATGGGCTAAGTGTTCGGCTGGCGACCGGAAGGTGGCCGGTTCGAAACCCGCTTGGAGTGCCTACTGTCGTTGTGTCCTTGGGCAAGACACTTCACCCACCTTTGCCTGTGTGTGAATGTGTGTGAATGTGCGTGAGTGATTGGTGGTGGTCGGAGGGGCCGTAGGCGCAGAATGGCAGCCACGCTTCCGTCAGTCTGCCCCAGGGCAGCTGTGGCTACAGAAGTAGCTTACCACCACCGAGTGTGACTGAGGAGTGAATGAATAATGCGATGTAAAGCGCCTTGAGTATTAGAAAGGTGCTATATAAATCCCATCCATTATTATTATTAGTATGCTAGGAAATAGACTGAAAAATGGAAAACTGATTTGGTGAAACAATTTGAAGGGTTACTAAAGAATAGAGCCTTTCAGTTGAGACAGGTGGTGGGGGGGGGGGGTCATAACTCTAACGCAAGGTGATGATTACAGCAAGCATATTTATTTGGGAGCAATCTTCTAATTTCTGATTACCATGCTGAAGTGCATGCAACAAGGTTAGAGACACTGGTACTGACAACAAATCTTATCCAGAGAACAAAGATGTGATTTTTGCAACGGAACAAAAATAAGTATACTGTACCTTTTCCACTCCAAGCGTGTTCTCCATTGCAGAGAATTATTGTGAAACCATTTCCCAGATCTTCATCCCAACTCATCTTCAGATAGTGCACGATGTCTGGAGTTGACAGCGGCCAGATTCTGCAAATACGTGTTTCCATCACTTTGGTTGATTTGGTTTCTAAAATAGAAGACGGGAGTTGGCTGAAACATCCACACTGCAGGCAATAATAATAACGTTCAAGAAAGCATAGCAATGCCTCTACATTAGGAGGTTCGGCATGTCCCCAACAACCCTCATCAACTTCTAAAGATGAGTTGTGGATAGTATTTTATCGGGAATTCGTCACAGTATGGTTTAGGAACAGCTCCATCCAAGACCGCAAGAAACTGCAGAGAATTGTGGACGTAGCCCAGACGATAACACAAACCAATCTCCGTTCCATTGACTCCATCTACACTTCGCGCTGCCTCAGCAAGGCCATCAGCATAAACAACGACCAGTCTCACCCCGGTCAATCCCTCTTCTCCCTTCTGGCAAGAAACCTAGAAAATAGGTGCAGGAGTACGCCATTCAGCCCTTCGAGCCTGCATCGCCATTTAATATGATCATGGCTGATCAACCAACTCAGTATCCTGTACCTGCATTCTCTCCATACCCCCTGATCCCTTTAGCCACCAGGGCCACATCTAACTCCCTCTTAAATATAGCCAAAGAACTGGCCTCAACTACCTTCTGTGGCAGAGAATTCCAGAGATTCACCACTCTCTGTGTGAAATTTTTTTTTTCTCATCTTGGTCCTAAAAGACTTCCCCCTTATCCTTAAACTGTGACCCCCTGTTCTGGACTTCCCCAACATCGGGAACAATCTTCCTGCATCTAGCCTGTCCAACCCCTTAAGAATTTTGTAAGTTTCTATAAGATCCCCCCTCAATCTTCTAAATTCTAGCGCGTACAAGCCGAGTCTATCCAGTCTTTCTTCATATGAAAGTCCTGCCATCCCAGGAATCAGTCTGGTGAACCTACAGAAGAACGGTGAAGAGATACAGAAACGCATACTTCCAGATTCAGGGAGTTTCATCCCAGTTGTTATCAGGCAACTTAATTGTCCTCTCACCAGCTAGAGTGTGGGCCTGACCACCCATTTACCTCATTGGAGACCTTTGAACTAGCTTTAATCAGACTGTTTCTTACACTAAATATTGTATCCTTTATCTGTACACTGGATGGCTTGATTGTAATGTATAGTCTTTTCTTTGACTGGATAGCACACAACAAAAGCTTTTCACTATACCTTGGTGCACGTGTCAATAATCAACTAAACTAATACTGGAACTATGAGACAATACAATTTCTTCCCACATGGTTTTATTTATATTAACAAAGTTCCAGAGAGGTCACAGCTGTAGTCCTGACTATTTATTTATGATACAGTATTTACAGATTGAGGAGAGTTTAACAATTTATCCAAATAGTTCAGGTCTGTTGAATTCCATTCATTAACAAAATAAGCCTTTCGAGGAACTTGTTTATCCACTCAAATTAGTCAAAAATTTCCAACATAAGTTCTGAATGTGCTCCATTGCCAAACATCTCAGTGTTTTGATTTTTTGCTTGAATGTTTACAAATGTCAGAGGCATTTTAGTAATAATGAAGATCTTCGACAGTCTTGAACTAACATCACCCATTTGTTTTCTTCAGAGATGCTGCCTGACCTGCTGAGTTACTCTGGCATTCCGTGTCTATCTTTGGTTCAGGCTGGGGTCTAATTTGACCGAGTGATAAGGAATAGCCATACATGGTAAAGTCAGAAAAAATGAGCACGTTCAGAGCTGATGTTCTAAGATCCTTCACGGTGGTTTAGACTATCAAGCTTGGAAGTACTCACAAAATCTTTGGCCAGTTGTGGCAATGCATTTAATAATTTCTTGTTGATCAAGAAGACTGCTATGTTAAATATATTGTTGAATTTGAAAGTATTGCTTGAGATGTTTCTAGATACATAGAGAGTAGTGATTCATGAAACTACTGGAACTTTCCTACCTGGTGCTACCTATCCTTGGACCATGATGCCATAGATGAGATAATCTCACAGACCATTTCTGATTTCATCACTTCTGGCTGTCCGCCTTCCACAGCCTCCAACCTTTTTGTTTCCCATCCCCACACAGCCCAGTTTTACATTCTGAGCCCACTGAGTTACTCCAAACTATCCTTCAGATTTCTTTATATTTTCAGCATAAAGCAAAATTCAGCCAACATTGTTTGCTCAAGCCCAGAAGTTGTTCTCTGAAGATCTTTCCTGGTCCGAGAACACGAACGCAATTATCAAAAAAGATCATCAGCGCCTCTACTTCCTGAGAAGATTACGGAGAGTCGGTTTGTCAAGGAAGACTCTCTCTAACTTCTACAGGTGCACAGTAGAGAGCATGCTGACCGGTTGCATCGTGGCTTGGTTCGGCAATTTGAGCGCCCTGGAGAGGAAAAGACTACAACAAGTAGTAAACACTGCCCAGTCCATCATCGGCTCTGACCTTCCTTCCATCGAGGGGATTTATCGCAGTCGCTGCCTCAAAAAGGCTGGCAGTATCATCAAAGACCCACACCATCCTGGCCACACACTCATCTCCCTGCTACCTTCAGGTAGAAGGTACAGGAGCCTGAAGACTGCAACAACCAGGTTCAGGAATAGCTACTTCCCCACAGCCATCAGGCTATTAAACCTGGCTCGGACAAAACTCTGATTATTAAAAACCACTTTCTGCTATTTGCACTTTATCAGTTTATTTATTCATGTGTGTATATATTTATATCACGGTATATGGACACATTTATCTGTTTTGTAGTAAATGCCTACTATTTTCTGTGTGCTTAAGCAAAGCAAGAATTTCATTGTCCTATACAGGGACACATGACAATAAACTCACTTGAACTTTAATTTGAACTCACTTGAACTTGTTCCCGGATGTGAAACATTCTGAATCAAAGATGCTATTTCAAACTTTAATCCAATCTAGCACAGAAGAGGGCTAATCTATCTCAAGCCTCAACTTCTCCATTCTACATCATTCCTCTGTAATAGCCATTACGTCAACACATCTACACTTCATGCTGCCTGACCAAAGAAAGAGACAAAATGCTGGAGTAACTCGGCCGGTCAGACAGCATCTCTGGAGAACAAGAATGGGTGATGTTTTGGGCGCTTTTGGGGCCTTTCTTCAGACTGATTGCAGGAGGGGTGCAAGAAATAACTGGTTGTAGGGGGACCATCTGAGGTCATCTGTAGCTGGCCATGATTTGTCCAGCCCCTTCTCTTGTCCAGCTTTTTTTTCCTCAGTCTGAAGAAGGATCCCAACCCGAAACATTACCGATCCACGTTCTCAAGTGATGTTGTCTGACTTGCAGAGTTACTTCAGCATTTTGAGTCTTTCTTTGGCTAGATAATAACTTTTTTGTGTGTGCTAGTTTAGTTTAGTGTCATGTCTACTGAGCTACATTGAAAAGCTTTTATTTTGTGCGCCATCGTCAGCATAAAAACTGTATCTTTCCCCCTTCGCTTTTGTACCTCATTTGTCACAAACCCACACAGGCTCAGCTTTTTTTGTTGGGTATGATTTTAATGACAACTGCCCAAAATCGAGGCATGTTGTTCAAGCCTCATTACATGCCCATTTTCAAAACTTTTCCATATGAATTGATAGTCTCACCCTATAATTTGAGCTATAAATGCTCCTGATGCTGCTTGTGCAGTTTATGTATTACTATTTCCACGTTATTGGTGATTTTTAATGTTGGATTATAGGATTGCCTTCTAAATGGTATTCAATAATAAGAACACAGTAATTATGGTGCATAACATAAAACTTTGTTCCTTCACAAAAAATAGTCAAGTGGCTGCTATTCATATCATATTTCCAGTAGCATACACAGAGAAATGTAAAAATTAGTGAGGATATTTATAAAGAGCATAAAAATAAGTGGTATTTTGAGCTTCAATATAATAGGCTTAGATTGGCACGGGTTTAAAAGAACTGACCAAAATTTGTGCTTGTATTTATAAAGATCAGCATGGAGCTGAAATGAAATGAAATTCTGTCAACAAAGAGCTTTCAATTGACTGAAACAGACAAAAGTACATTGAGGAGACTTCTTAGGTTGATTGTAACTAATAAAGACCATCACAGTGAATGTTAATAAACCCTCAGTCTCAGCTGGTTGGCACATGCAATGAAACTAATGATTTACAAGTCTGGGATGTGGCGAGACTGCTATCACCTGCAGCCTGGATATAGAACTTCAATTCTTCAATGGTGCAATGTAGTTATCCAAATTACTTCATTTGCCACACAAAAAAACAAAAAGAAATACTGATGATCTTCTAGATTCAATCCATTTTACTGTGGTGGCACTAATAGTTATTGCAATGCTGCCCCCATTCATGGGGTTGGCATGAATAAAGAATTAATGGAGGTCAGTCACTGATTTGTGAACAGGAACCAACAAGATGTGATACAAAACAAATGTTGATCATGTTTTGTCGATAATTCCTATTTACACGTACATAGACATATAAATAACTTATCAGGAATGAATAAGTTATTGTCCAAATTAATCACAACCAAGCAATGTAATTTTCAACCATAAATTCATCATTTGTCAGTTACGCGATGAAATTGATTTGCACAAAATATGTCATTCAGGAATCCATATCGTTTCCATTTTCCAGAAAATGAAATTTGTTTTTCCAATATAATATTTTAAATCTATCAAAATCCATTGCGTTAATATTTGGATTCAAGAGGAGGCTATTTGTCTGGAAATGGAGCTAAAAATACCGGGGTTTTTACTTTCATAAATATACATAGACTCTCTATACATTATCTGCTTCTCATGGACTCAGCATATGCAACTGCTTGTAAAATTCTTATGTTAGCGTTGTAAAGGGCATTGATACAATGGCCACCAAAAACAGTAGATGGATCTCCAGCTTCACCTGTCTGAGTAAGATACCTATGGCAGCTTTACATACAGCTTGAGAGTCTGAGCTGCAAGATTCAGTCAATGACTCAGAAACATAGAAACATAGAAAATAGGTGCAGGAGGAGGCCATTCGGCCCTTCAAGCCAGTACCGCCATTCATTGTGATCATGGCTGATCGTCCCCTATCAATAACCCGTGCCTGCCTTCTCCCCATATCCCTTGACTCCACTAGCCCCTAGAGCTCTATCTAATTCTCTCTTAAATCCATCCAGTGACTTGGCCTCCACTGCCCTCTGTGGCAGGGAATTCCATAAATTAACAACTCTCTGGGTGAAAAAGTTTCTGCTCACCTCAGTCTTAAATGGCCTCCCCTTTATTCTAAGACTGTGGCCCCTGGTTCTAGACTCGCCCAACATTGGGAACATTTTTCCTGCATCTAGCTTGTCCAGTCCTTTCATAATTTTATATGTTTCTATAAGATACCCCCTCATCCTTCTAAACTCCAGTGAATACAAGCCTAGTCTTTTCAATCTTTCCTCATATGACAGTCCCGCCATCCCAGGGATCAATCTCGTGAACCTACGCTGCACTGCCTCAATCACAAGGATGTCCTTCCTCAAATTGGGAGACCAAATTTGAGGTTTTACATTTTTATAAAATACAGTAGCCAAAGAAAATATCAAAACACAAAGATAATACCAAAATACAGATATAGGTAAATTTTGGTAATTTTCCAACAAAAAAGATTTGAGAAACAAACTTTACAAAATCGTCATTTTAATCAGAACTTGAGACAATCTTTAAACCATCACGACTTTCATGCAGCTAGCCAATTACCTCTCTGCGGCGTCGTCCCCCCCCCCCCCCATAGCCTTGCAAAGTTTGCACAGCCCATCGGTCCAATCCAAAACTTTGACTGAATCAATTCCATCACACTTTCAGGCAGTGCATCCCAAATTACGATATTTGAAATGAACTGTTTCTTCATGTTACCTCTGGTCCTTTTGTCAATCATCTTAAATCTGCATCTAATGTTAATGCACTCGGCCTGTGAATGGAAAGTTATGATGCCGGAAATATAAATATAAATTCTGGAAATACTCAACTCGTCAGACTGCATTTACGAAGAGGGAAGTAGGGTTAGTGATTCAGATTTTAAAAATCCAACCTTAACAGGAAAAATACAAAGTGATTGCATGGGATGAAAACATGTTAGCTGACAAGCAAAAACTGGCTTGTACAATATCGTGAAGAAAGGTGCGGGCACTTTGATGGGCAAATAAAAGTAGATTATCCAAATAGTGTAAAAGGACTGAGTGCTGGTATTCAAAGAGACCTTGGTATGCTTATCCAAGAAACACAGAAAACTGGCATGCAAGAGAACAAGTAATTTGGAAAGTAAATAAGATGTTGGCTTTTATTGCAAGAGGATGGAGTATGTAAGTAAGTTATGATGCAACTGTGTTCACACTTGAAGTACTGCATATGGTTGTGCTCTTCTTATTTAAGGGAGGGAGGATAGAACTGCACTGCAGGCAGGCAGAGAAAGATCATTTGATGGATTCGAGGTATGAAGAGGTTACGTTATGTGGAAGGATTAAGTAGATGGAGCCCAAAAGGAAGAAAACTTATTGAAACATATTCAGTACTGGAGTGGAGGGGAGAAAGAGTGCTGGTGGGGGAGACTTGACAGAAAAGATGTCAAGAGGAATTCCTCCGGTGGGGAATTGTTAAACTGGTGTGGATCAGCTGAGGAATAGTCAGGTTAACAATTTATGCCTGAGATGAGGAGCAAATTCCTTTCAAATCATTGGAAATATTTACCGCAGAAAGCCAGGAAGGTTGTCATGATCCATCTCAACCTTAAATATATCTAGATTTTTAGACTTTAGGAAAAACAAGGATTACGGGACCAAGTTGGAAGGTGGTATGAGATCCAAATTAGATCAGCAATGAATTTATTGAATGGCTGAACAGAATCAAGGGGCAATATCGTCATAGAAAACACCTTCAAGAAGGCATTCATCCCGTTTTGCCTCTGTTAAATCTCACCCTCCAGCACATGATTTGTAGACCTACCCATCTCAACTTTTCAAATGTATATCCAAGTTCTTATTAAATGTGATGAGGGGCTCTGCCTCTGCCTCTCCCTTGGTTTTTCACCCCATTGCCAATAGGCAAGATCCTTCCTCTTGCCTATTTGCCTTTCATAATATTGTATATATCCTCAATTAAGTCAGACCCCTATTCCAAAGAAAAAAAGTTGATCTAATTTTTATTTTCGACTATCTGACCCACTGGCTGTTTCCAGCGTTTGTTTCCATTACAATTGTTTTGATTTTTAAATTGTAACTCAGAATAGATTACAATAATTTACCATCCATCAAAGTCAAACCTACTGGTTTTCCCCCTTTCAGAACCACAAAACAACTTTAGCAATCCTCCAATTCTCTGGTATCCTATGGTCAAGATAGATTATAAAAATAATGTTCAGGACTTCTATTCATTCAACCCTTGATTCTTTCAATAATAAGGATCACGTTTCATGCTTGCCTAGTAATTTATCAATTTTAAAGGATCCTAAATTATTATATTATCGGTTGTTATATATTTATTTGTATATTATTGCATTAATGGGACTATTACTTCACATACCTCCATCTCTGATACACATAGTTTAACTGTTAGGCCTAATTTTTTCAGTAGTCAAACTACAATCTTTTATGTACTTACAAAATATCTTCGCGATTTTCTTGGATTCAATTCCCAGAATTTTTTTCAATCCCTGTCTTTGCCTTCCTAATCCCTCTTTCAATTTTCACTTTTATACTTCCTCTTCACGCATTCTGTGTTATTAAACTCTGGTGCATGGCATAAGCTTCCCTTTTTGGTCTTATCCCACAGCCTAGATTTGCCATACCACTGTTTCTCTTTGTGGAAACATGTTCACCTTGAACCCCTTCAATCTTCTTCCTCAATGTCTGCCACTATCCTGACAAACGAGGGCCTATTCTTGCTCAGGAAAGACACAAACTGCTGGAGTAAAGGGCCTGTCCCACTTGCATGCGATTGCGTGCATTTGGCGCAACCAACCAGAAGCGGAGGTCGCGCGTGACATCATTTACGCATATAAACGTGTTGTTATAAACCACGGATATGCACTTCTAAGCACAAAGCCTTCACTTCATTCACACTAAAGCAACGGCATTTTGAACTGGAAATTGTATTGGTGATTTGGTTTAGGCCAAAATGAGCTGTTATTGTGGACTGTGGGATGGCTTTGAAAAGTGGTGGACTGAGGTTGAAAATTCTAATCAACTGGGTGTAACACGAGAGATATTGAGAAATTCACAAATTCGGGTCATGACACTTAATTAACAATAATGAGGGAGGATGGATTTGGCTGCATGAAGCAGTCAGTCAAGAGTACTGTGGCCCTATTCAGGCTCGAGCTTAGCCTGTGTGATTAGAATGAGAATAATGGATTGGCTTCAAAAGTGCTGACTGATTTTGGGCATCGCACGGCATTTGGCGGTGACGTCATCACGCAACACCATGCGCTAGGCGTATGCCGTCAAGACTCTGCGTACTGCGTCAAGACGCTGCGTACGGCCGCAAGATTTCGGTCACTGCAGGAATTTCGGAGCCCCGCGCGATGTCGGGACCAGCCCCGCACAACTCCATACCCCTCCGCGCTTCTAAGTGGGACCGGCCCCGCGCGGCCGTACGGTGCCCGTACGCCTCAAGCGACCACGAGGTCGCGTAATTTGCGAGCCAAGGTCGCATAAATGGGACAGCCCCTTAACTCAGCGGGTCAGGCAGCATTCTGGAGAACACGGATAGGTGATGTTTCAAGTCGGGACCTTTCTTCACTCCTGCTCTTGTTTCTTATCTTTTTTAAGATGTTTCAGATTCAGCAATTAATTATCATGGTAATTAATTTTACAGATGCAAACCAACAATGAGGATCCTAGTAGCATTAAAACAAAGAAAGTTTCACATATTACACAAAGAGACAGTCACAGTTTGGACCCATGCAAGTTCCCCATGGCAACACTCACTTCTTCCAAATATTGCTCACTACTTAATGAATACTTCAAAACCATTGTGTTGGCAACCTATTAGTCCAACAAGAGGCCTGATAGGATTACACAACATGTCTCTCAGGAACAGAAGATAAAACACAAAAGCCACAGGCTAGTCTTTGAAACTGAATGTTGCTTTTAGTTATATGGGCAATAAAGACTGCGTTGATTTGTGTCCAAAGGAGTGTAATCGGAAATAATTTTAATTCAAACAAAACCACTGCTGTTGCGAAACGTCCAGTATCTTCGTCATTTGTATTATGTCCAACACTTTGTGTTGAGTAAATAATGTTTAGCTAATGAATATATATTTATTATGTCTCAGTATGTTAAATTGTAGTCAAATAACATAACCTATAGTTCACATCAAGATTTGTCTGGGGAAGTATTTGCTCACCCTGCCCTTGGACAGATTCAGTATATCTGGGGAAACGAGAATGTTGGGATACACTTTGATTAGTTTATTGTCATATCCACCATGATGCCATGAAATTCTTTTCACACATTAAGCTCGGAGAGTAAACAGATACAACAATAAATTCAACACCGAATGCAGCGGAGTGGTGCAAGGAAAGACACATTACAGACTAGTAAGTGTAAAGTCAGCTGTGGGGAAACTTTGCAGAAACCAGTTTCGAAAAGATACAAAAGCCGGGCACATATAAAGTATTGCAAAAAAATCACCATGCCTTTATGAAAGGGAAATGATGCCAAACAAACAAACAAACAGGAGATTTTTTGGGGATGTAACTGGCAAAATAAGCAAAAGATAACTATTGGACATAGTGTATTGGGACTTTCAGAAGGTTTTTGATAAGTCTGCAAAAATGGAGTCCAGGTTAATATGCTTGCATGGATTGAGAATTAGCTGATAAGGAGGAAACAGAGCGTAGAATAAATAGGTATTTTTCTAGGTGGCTGGCATTGGAGATTAGAGAGGTGCCAACAGGTCAAAGCTTGGGCAAGAACTACTCATAACATATATCAATGATTTTGATGAGGAAACCAAATGCATGTCTCTATGTTGAGGCCACACAAAGCTACCTGGGAGTGTGAACTATGAGATGGATGCCAGAAGATTTGGAGAAGTTGGGCAAATGGGCAAATGCAAAGCAGATGCAGGAGGAACAGAAATAAATCAGATGGATAGTTATAAATTGAAAAAATGAGGGGGAAAAAACTTAAATGCATGGTCAGTGAATATGTGTAGGAAGGAACTGCAGATGCTGGTTTAAAATGAACATAGACACAAAATGCTGGAGTTCGCTTGTGTGTCAGACGATGTTCTGCCATCGCTTTGCCACGGCCAGTGCCACATCTGTGCCTCTGCGGAGATCGTCTGCAGTGCATGCCTCTCCGCCACAAGTCAGTAGATGGGCCATTGTCTGTACCTCTCCACAGTTGCACTTGTCAGAGTTCGAGAGGCCCCACTTCTTCAGGTTGAGTCCGCAACGTCCCAGTACAATGCGGTGGCGGTTTAGGGCTGTCCAGATAGTATAAGGCAGGTGGTGTCCTGGTGCCATCTGTGGTTTGGTTTTGGTGCCTGGTACAGTTGGCACTAGTTCCATGAAGCTGTTCCGAATCTTCAGCCGTTTCTTGGCATGTTGGTGATTGTGCAAGGGGTGGCAGGGGTCTGTGTCCATATTGAAGCGTTCTACTGCAGCTGCCCGATCACGTCTTCGAGATGGTTCGTTGATGCCTGCCAGCTCGTACAGATGTTCAACCTCTGTCGGCTTCAAGCATCCTGTGGTTTTCATCCAGGCAGTGTTCAATGCAGCGTTCATGTGTGCATGTTTAGAGCAGCTCCAGATGGGGCTTGCATATTCTGCCACTGAGAAACAGAGCGCTGGAGTAACTAAGCAGGGCAGGCAGCATCTCTGGAGAGAAGGAATGGGTGACGTTTTGGGTTGAGACTGAAGAAGGCTCCAGCTTTTTGTGTCTATCTTTGGTCAGTGACTATTACTGAAAGCAAGCATTCAAGTGCACCAAACAATTAGAAAGACTAAAGGTTTATTGAAAGAGGATTTGGGTGCAGAAACAAAAAAGCTTGTTGGTGCTTTTTGAGACTGGTGCTTGGTGAGACTGCATTTGCATGCAGTTTGGTCTCCTTATCTGAGGAAGGATGTTCGTATCATGAAACAAGTGCAGGTTTATTGGACTGATTCTCAGGATTGCAAGGCTGACATACCCGGTGCGGGTTAGTGGCCACGGGGCTTACCATCGTCCGTCGGGGGCTCTAACATCGGAACCCCAGTTCGCCTAGACGCTGCAGTTGGACTGCTGGACCGCGGGTTGGTCTGCTTGAACCGCGGGGTTTAAAGGACACGGAGCCGGGGCCTAACATCGCCTGCCGTGGCTAAATGGCCATAGGACTTACCATCGTCCGCCGGGGGGCTTTAATATCGGAGCCCCAGTTCGCCTAGACGCCGCAGTTGGACCGCGGGTGAAGAATAAAGAGATAAGACTTTGCCTTCCATCACAGTGAGGAGGTGTTCGAGACTCACTGTGATGGATGTTGATGTAAACTGTGTTAAGTGTGGGTCTTGGGTTTTTTTGTAATGTAAAAAACTGTGGTAAATGTAATTTTGTACAAACCTAGGTTTGAATGACAATAAATAGCATTCCATTCCATTCCATTCCATACAAGGGACGATTAGGCCTATGTTCACTGGAGTATTAAAGAATAAGAGGAGATCCGACAAAATGTTTTTCAAGTTAAAAGGATGAGACAGACTAGATAGAGGATACATGTTCTCAATGTCTGGGGAATCCAGAACCAGATCACAGCCTCAGACTATGGGGCAGAGCATTTAGACCAAGATCCAGAGAAACCTCTTTGCTAACAGTGCAGTCAGCCTGTGAATTTCTTTAGCACAGACGTCAGTGGAGATGATGTAATTAAATATATGTAAGAAGGAGAGGGGGTAGATGGGAACAGAATATTGAGATGGATGCTTAACCAGGATCGTGTTGAATGGTGGAGGGAGCAAAAAATAAAAATAAAAATATATGCTTTACACCTAACAATGAATCAATTTTGCTGATTATTTTCACTATTAATTTTATCCACATGAAACCTGCATTCATTAACTCTAGTACAAGCAAAGTTTCGCTAAGATAACTCCAACTTCATAAAATTAAAAATTATCTTGCCACGAGTGCAATCTCAAATTTGTGTATCAGTATAAATAATGACAATTTTTAGCTTGTTTAGTACATTTTTAATGTTCTTGTTAGGTGGCCCAAAATGCAATATTATAGGATGGAACTTGAAAAACATTGTGTTTGGGCCACAGGTTTTTCACACTAACACGTTTCTCATCTTAGCCAGAGGATAGCTTAACCAACAGCATAAACCAACAATTTTCAATTAATGGGGGAATAAATCCTCAGGAACTGTGGCACTAATTACTACCATGGAGTTACAACAGGTGTTTGTTTGCAAATTAGCTCCTGGGGGAATTCATCTTCCTCTCGACCACTCTGCCAGAAAGACAATGTTTGCTAAAAGCACCGCTTCCGTGAACAAGAACTATTAAGAGTCTGTTTCGGGTGTCAGTCAAAAATATGAAAAAACAGTGATTAAATAGATTTGAGGAAAATACCAAAAAATCATAAATTATTGACATGCTCCACTTGCAAGTCCTGTTCTTATCTCAGTTTACTCAGTGATGAACAGCGGAGGACAATAGGCAGTAACCACAAATGTAAATGCTGAAGACATATCAAAGTTCTCTCGTGAAAATCAGACAATTAAGCTACAGGATTAAGTATTCCTTTTTGTCACTCTGGTAAATTAAAGATACCAAAAAGCAAACACACTTAGTCATAGATTCATTCAACACAAAGACAGGCCCTTCAGCCCACCCAGTTCATGTCAGCTATTAGGTGCCCAAACATATCAATTTAATTTACTAAAACTTGGTGTGAAGCCTTTGACGGCTTCACAAGTTAAATGCTCAGCTAGATTCCACTTAAATTGTGTGAGAGTCTGCCTCTACCGCCCCCACAGACAGTGCATTCCAAACTCCCACCAGCTTCTTGAGTAAAACAAAATCTTCCTCACATCCCTCTAAATCTCTTAACAACAATGTAGCTGAGGGTACCAAATGTAATACTTCCGAGTTTGCTGATTGACAAAACTAAGTGGAAATGTGAATAATGATAAACACACAAGGGCTTCAATGTGTTGGAAAAAGTTCAGAGAGGTTTTCATTAATAGTGGGTGGATCGTCTTCTGATGTGTCTTGGATGTGGAGAGGAAGCCTGCCTTTGTGGGAGAAAATAGAACAAAGTGGTAACTCATTAAAGTGAAGGGTCACCCACTCAAGTGAAATGAGGTCTTTATTTCCCCTCAGAGTGTTGCAAGTTTTTGGAACTCTCTTAGTTAAAGGACAATGGAAACATTCCTTGAATATTTTTAAAGCAGATGTAGACAGATTCTTAAAAGCCCAGGGGTACAAGGTTAGTACAGGTGGAAGGGAATGAAGAGTTACAATCTAATTACCCGTTATCTAATCATATGGATGAGCAGCCTTGAGAAGTTGAATGGGCGACAACTGCATGTAAATCATGTGTTCAAATGGTCAAAGCCAAACTGTGGGAGGAAGCAGCAACATGGCAGATGGACCCTAATAGCCCTGTCCCACGGTATGAGTTCATTCCAAGAGCTCTCCCGAGTTTAAAAAAAAATCAAACTCGTGGTAAGCACGGAGAATGAACGTAGCGGGTACGTCGGAGTTCGGGGACGTCTCTTAGCGCTAACGGCAGGTACTCGGGAAGACTCGCTAACGGCAGGTACTCAGGAAGACTAGTGCAGATTTTTCAACATGATGAAAAATGTCCACGAGAGCCCCGAGTACCAACGAGCGGCCATTACCGTAAATCTCCGAGTTCGAATCAGGGCAAACTCAGGAGAGTTCTTGAATGAGCTCGTACTGTGGGACAGGGGTTTTATGTGGAAAATCTTCAGGATGTCCAGTTCAGTGGATAAAACAAGGATGCTGAACAGATTTTAAATTGCCAGATTGAGAAATGTTAGAAAGCAAGTTTCAATGGAAATTAATACGGTTAAAAGGAATTTGTGTTTTAGTGCTAGAGAATTTGAGTACAAAGGAATGATGTCTTACTGCATGTAGGGCCTTGGAGAGACCATACATGGGGCAATGCACTCAATTGTGGTCCCCTCATCTAAAAAAGGATATATTTGCTATAAAGATGCAGTGAAGATTCATCAGATTGATTCCTGGGATGATGCAAATTTCCTGAGAAACTAAGTAGCCTCACCCTTTATTCTCCAGAGTTTAGAAGCACGGTAACTTCATGAGAAAATTACATATTCCTGGAAGACTCTGCAGGGTGGATGCAGAGAGGATGTTTCCTCCAGATAAGGGGCTTCGAACTCGGGGGGTCACACATTCAAATTAAGTAGAGGGACATTGACAATTGAAATGAGAAGACATTTCTTCATTCGGGGGTTGGTGAATCTTTGGAATTCTCTACCAAGAAGAATCGTGGAGGCTTAATTTTTGATTATATGCAAAACAGAGATCAGTAAATTTCTGGATATTAAAGAGGGGAAAGGGATATGAGAATGGGGCAGAAAGCCGGTGGTTGAGGTAAAAAGCCCAGCCACGATAGTGGAGCAAACTCAAGGGAACAAATGGCCTATTTCTACACTTTTTTGGTTTTATAGATACGTTCCAAAAATGATTGATAATCAGTAGCTGATGTTGTTGGAGAATCCAGATTTGAAATATATAATAAATCATTTCACCTCTGTACCTAATGTTTAAATAATACTATGTATTTTTGTAATACCATCTGAGCAAGCAGATACAATCATTGTCCACCATCTCAATGGTGCTTTTGACTTGGTTGACAGTTCAGCCTCCCTCAGTCTGCACTGATGTAGGATGTAAGATTAATGTCATTTAATGAAAATTAAGAACATTGAGGGGCTGGACATCAGAAACTGAAAGTTCTTGCAACATTCAGGTCAGGCAGCAACTTTGGACAGAGAAAAACAATTCTGAGGAAGAACAATGATCTGGAATGTTAAGACTTTCTCTCGCCGCAGATGCTGTGTGATCTGCTGAACATTTCCAGCACTCTCTAGTTTGTGACGAATTAAAATCATACAAGGTTCTGAGATTTCCGACTATTTTAATGGTAAAATGTCATGTTCTTCAAATCAATGCCTTTGAAACTTAGGAAATCCAATAAAATCTTAGAATTATCCCTGCTTCAATTGCATAACATTTTCTCCATTCATACCTTCAATTTTCAAACATCTTTGTACGATTATTTATGAATGAATGAATGAATGAATGAATAAGTTTATTGGCCAAGTATTCACATACAAGGAATTTGCCTTGGTGCTCCGCCCGCAAGTCATTTATATATTGATTTTCATCCATAGCTCAATGTTTTTTTTTCCCTCATTATAATTGTTTACGAGTCCTACACTTACTCAGTAATTACATTAAATAATACTATCACTCTTGTTGACTACATAGAATGTAAATTTCCATGTTCCATTAAAAAGCTCACCAGATTTTAATTTCTGCTTTACCATCAAACCAATTATAATGACTTACAATCCCAAACATAATGAGAACCACATAGCTATAATAGCTTTACATGTTGTTAAACAACCCACAATTTAAATGTATGTAAATTGAATAGGAGAATTAAAACCACCACAAACAACTTAGCCGAGTGTTTTGGTCACCAGTGGAAACCAAGTGTAACTCACTAAATCTTCAACTTTCACTCTGATCTCCAGTGCCCTCCATAATGTTTGGGACAAAGTCACATATTTTTTTTATTTGGCACTTTACTCCACAATGTGAGATTTATAATAGAAAAAAAAATCACACATGGTTAAAGTGTACATTGTCAGATTTTAATAAAGGCCATTTTTATACATTTTGTTTTCACCATGTAGAAATTACAGCAGCGTTTATACATAGTCTCCCCCCATACAGGGCACCATAATGTTTGGGACACAGCAATGTCAAGTAATCGAAAGTAGTCATGTTTAGTATTTTGTTGCATATCCTTTGCATGCAATGACTGCTTGAAGTCTGTGATTCATGGACATCACCAGTTGCTGGGTGTCTTCTCTGGTGATGCTCTGCCAGGCCTGTATTGCAGCCATCTTTAGCTCTCCCCCATCCCCCTCCAACTATGTCACCCCCGCTCTTCCCCACCCACATTACAGCCCTCTCACCCCCCACCCCCTGACCACCCACCACCCCTCCAACACCCACAACCCCCCCCCCCCCACCCCCGACCTACACATCGCCCCGTCCCCAGTCTACCCACCTGCCTTCCTCTGGCCCCAACTCCCATCCCTGCCGGGTGTTCACCAACCCCCCGACCTCCCCCTCTCCCACACCGAACGGTCTGTCCTCAGCAGAGGTCTTACCTTTGTCCCCCTCCATCCCCATCTCAATGAGTTCCGCGCCCACCACGACTTGGAGCGCTTCTACCGTCGCCTCCGCCTCACAATGCACTTCCATGGGAAGGAGTCCTCGCCCCCCAATGATGACCCCTTTTCCCGTCTCCAACGCACCCCCTCCTCGTGGAACCCCTCTCGTAACGTCCCGGCTCTGGAACTCTTTATCCAGAACTGCCGCCGCAACGTCAACTGCCTCAACTTCTCCACTCCCCTGTCTCACTCCAATCTCTCCCCCCCTGAACGCACTGCCATTGAATCACTCCGCAAAAACCCAGATTGGGTCATCAAACCAGCCGACAAGGGAGGTGCCGTGGTAGTCTGGCGCGTCGATCTCTACAAAGCTGAGGCCACGCGCCAACTCTCGGACACCTCCTCCTACTTACCCTTGGACCATGACCCCACTGACGAGCACCAGGCCACCATATCTAGCACCATCACCGACTTCATCAAATCCCACGCCCTGCCCGACCAAGCTTCCAACCTCATCGTTCCCCAGCCCCGCACGGCCCGTTTTTACCTTCTCCCCAAAATCTACAAACCCGGCTCTCCCGGCAGACCCATTGTCTCTGCCAGTTCGTGCCCCACCGAACTCATCTCCACATACCTTGACTCCATACTATCCTCCTTAGTCAAATCCCTTCCCACCTATGTTCTAGACACCTCAGACACTCTCCGCCGCCTCCGCGCATTCCACTCTCTAGGCCCTCACCCCCTCATCTTCACCATGGATGTCCAGTCACTCTACACCTCCATCCCCCACCAGGATGGCCTCAAAGCCCTCCGGTTCTTCTTCAACCAGAGGAGCAACCTATACCCAGCCACTGACACTCTCTTCCGCCTAGCGGAGTTGGTCCTCACCCTCAACAACTTTACGTTTGACTCCTCCCATTTCCTCCAAACACAAGGCGTAGCTATGGGCACACGCATGGGCCCCAGCTACGCCTGCCTCTTTGTCGGGTACGTTGAACAATCCTTGTTCAATACGTACCAGGGCCCCATCCCCGACCTCTACCTCAGTTACATTGACGACTGCTTTGGGGCCACCTCCTGCACCCACACACAACTGACTGACTTCATCCACTTCACCACCAACTTCCATCCGGCACTCCAATATACCTGGACCATTTCCGACACTTCCCTACCATTCCTTGACCTCACCATCTCCATCGCAGGGGACAGACTTCTGACCGACATACACTACAAACCAACTGACTCACATGGCTATCTGGACTACACGTCTTCCCACCCTGCCCCCTGTAAAGACTCCATCCCCTACTCCCAATTCCTCCGCCTACGCCGCATCTGTTCCCAGGATGAGACGTTCCACACCAAGGCATCGGAAATGTCCTCGTTCTTCAGGGAATGGGGATTCCCCTCCGCCACCATAGATGAGGCTCGCACCAGGGTCTCATCCATACCCCGCAACACTGCCTCTCCCCATCCCCGCACTCGCAACAAGGGCAGAGTCCCCCTAGTCCTCACCTTTCACCCCACCAGCCGGCAAATACAACAAATAATCCTCCGCCATTTCCGCCACCTCCAACGTGACCCCACCACTCGCCACATCTTCCCATCTCCCCCTATGTCTGCCTTCCGCAAAAACCGCTCCCTCCGAAAGTCTCTTGTCAATTCTTCCCTTCCCTCCCGCACCATCCCCTCCCCGGGCACTTTCCATTGCAACCGCAAGAAATGCAACACCTGTCTCTTCACCTCCCCCGACTCCATTCAAGGACCCAAGCAGTCGTTCCAGGTGCGACAAAGGTTCACTTGTATCTCCTCCAACCTCATCTACTGCATCCGCCGCTCTAGATGTCAGCTGATTTACATCGGGGGAGACTAAGCGGAGGTTGGGCGATCGTTTCGCCGAACACCTCCGCTCAGTCCGCAATAACCTACCTGAACTCCCGGTGGCTCAGCACTTCAACTCCCCCTCCCATTCTCAATCCGACCTCTCTGTCCTGGGTCTCCTCCATTGCCAGAGTGAGCAACACCGGAAATTGGAGGAACAGCACCTCATATTCCGCCTGGGTTGCTTGCGTCCGGTTGGCATGAACATTGAATTCTCCCAATTTTGCTAGCCCTTGCTGTCTCCTCCCCTTTCTTAACCCTCGAGCTGTTTCCTCCCATCCCCCCGCCCTCGGGCTCCTCCTCCTCCCTTTTTCCTTCCTTCTCCCCCCCCACACCCCATCAGTCTGAAGAAGGGTTTCGGCCCGAAACGTCGCCTATTCCCTTCGCTCCATAGATGCTGTTGCACCCGCTGAGTTTCTCCAGCATTTTTGTGTACCTTTTAGCTTATGCTTGTTTTGGGGGCTAGTCCCCTTCCGTTTTCTCTTCAATAAAAGGCATGCTCAATTGGGTTCAGATCGTGTGATTGACTTGGCCAATCAAGAATTGACCATTTTTTAACTTTGAAAAACTCCTTTGTTACTTTAGCAGTATGTTTGGGACCATTGGCTTGCTGTAGAATGAACCGCCGGCCAATGAGTTTTGAGGCCTTTGTTTGAACTTGAGCAGATAGGATGTGTCTATATACTTCAGAATTCATTATGCTACTACCATTAGCAATTGTATCATCAATGATGATAAGTGAGCCAGTACCTTCAGCAGCCATACATGCCCAGGGCATAACACCCTCACCACCGTGTTTCACAGATGAGGTGGTATGCTTTGGATCTTGGGCAGTTCCTTCTCTCCTCCATGCTTTGCTCTTCCCATCACTCTGATATAAGTTAATCTTCATCTCATCTGTCCACAAGACCTTTTTGCAGAACAGTGCTTCTTGGCAAACTGTAACCTGGCCATCCTATTTTTGCAGCTAACCAGTGGTTTGCATCTTTCAGTATAGCCTTTTTCTTTATGATAGAGAGAATTCTTCTGTCATCAGCTGTAGAGGTCTTCCTTGGCCTGCCAGTCCCTTTGCGATTAGTAAGCTCACCAGTGCTCTCTTTCTTCTCAATGATGTTCCAAACAGTTGATTTTGGTAAGCCTAAGGTTTGGCTGATGTCTCTAACAGTTTTATTCTTGTTTCTCAGTCTCATAATGGCTTCTTTGACTTTCATCGGCACAACTTTGGTCCCCATGTTGATAAACAGCAATAAAAGTTTCTAAAGGTGATGGAAAGACTGGAGGAAACAATATGTACTGAGAGCTCATACCTGCATTAATGCGGCATTTAAACACACCTGAGCAATTACAAACACCTGTGAAGCCATGTGTCCCAAACATTATGGTTCCCCGAACTGGGGAGACTGTGTATAAACACAGCCGCAATTTCTACATGGTGAAACCAAAATGTATAAAAATACCCTTTAATAAAATCTGACAATGTGCACTATAACCACATGTGATTTTTTCTATTACAAATCTCAAATTGTGGAGTTCTCCGTGGATTGTCACCTTGTCGTGGTGGAGAAGCTTGTGTGGTCCTGAGATCCTGAGATTGATGCCGTCTGGAGCTATGGTCCTGATAGGGCCACCCATGGTGGTAAGGTCGAGGGGGAAGGCTCTGACAAAGAGCAATCCAACCAAGACCTCAACGGTGGAACAGGCGGAGGACGATGGCTGACCTTAATGGAGCGTCACAACGGCTAGGAAGGCGGGTGAAGGCTGCAGCAGAAAAGGGTCTCCGGTCGTCTTGGATTCCGTGCCACTGGATCCTGACCCAGATCTGTCAAGGACCGTGAGGTGGCTGTCTGTGCACCAGTCTCCCCACGTTAAACAAAGTCACGCACTGGCGTCCTCCAACCCTGGAGACACCCATGGTCAGGTCAGCCATGACCGAAGGTGGCTTAAGAAGAAGTACAGAGGCAAATAAATAAATGATGGGTCTTTGTCCCAAACATTATGGAGGGCACTGTATAAGTCTATTTCTTCAAATCTGA
The DNA here is from genome assembly GCF_010909765.2 of Amblyraja radiata. Lineage (NCBI taxonomy): Eukaryota > Metazoa > Chordata > Chondrichthyes > Rajiformes > Rajidae > Amblyraja > Amblyraja radiata. The sequence continues at coordinate 2,000,146 of NC_045958.1, read as the reverse complement.
GAAGGAAATTTGTAATATCAACAAAGTGGCAATAATAATATTGGAAGTACAACAATATTGTTAAACTAAACTGCATTACACTAGCACGCCCAATGAAAACCGCTGTCTAATCAAAACGTATAACCATATAACAATTACAGCACGGAAACAGGCCATCTCGGCCCTTCTAGTCCGTGCCGAACACTTACTCTCACCTAGTCCCATCTACCTGCACTCAGACCATAACCCTCCATTCCTTTCATGTGGCTATAATGATACTCATTTTGTCACAATACTGTATATTACACTGTTTTATGTACATTTGATGAGCAAGTGCCTCATGCAATTCTGTCATCTAATATTATGCCAAAACATTCATAATATCTGCTTTTATGTGTTACCAGCAAATATACATAAAAGGTATACAAACACATCAATACATCAGTGAAAAACTAAGTGCTGATTATCATTAGCATTAGTTATTCATTTTAAGGTAGTATTTAGAAATACAATTAGTCTCATCTGGACTCCATATGTGGATGGTGGCTAATTTGTTGGCCAATATTGCGTTATAAAACAATAGGAGTTGTTCAGTTCTCACAGATTCATTTTGGCATGCATACCATTGGACCCACTTGAGCAATCTTACATAAAAGATACATAAAACCACTTGTACTGATCTCGAAACAATGAAAGTTACATATCAAACGAATAAAATGATGCCATTTCCTGATTTTGTGTGGATTTGTCTTTAATAGAAACATAGAAACATAGAAAATAGGTGCAGGAGTAGGTCATTCAGCCCTTCGAGCCTGCACCGCCATTCAATATGATCATGGCTGATCATCCAACTCAGTATCCCGTACCTGCCTTCTCTCCATACCCCCTGATCCCTTTAGCCACAAGTGCCACATCTAACCCTCTTAAATATAGCCAATGAACTGGCCTCAACTACCTTCTGTGGCAGAGAATTCCAGAGATTCACCACTCTCTGTGTGAAAAATGTTTTCCTCATCTCACTCCTAAAAGATTTCCCCCTTATCCTTAAACTGTGACCCCTTGTCCTGGACTTCCCCAACATCGGGAACAATCTTCCTGCATCTAGCCTGTCCCACCCCTTAAGAATTTTGTAAGTTTCTATAAGATCCCCCCTCAATCTTCTAAATTCTAGCCAGTACAAACCGAGTCTATCCAGTCTTTCTTCATATGAAAGTCCTGACATCCCAGGAATTAGTCTGGTGAACCTTCTCTGTACTCCCTCTATGTCAAGAATGTATTTCCTCAGATTAGGAGACCAAAACTGTACGCAATACCCCAGGTGTGGTCTCACCAAAACGCTGTACAACTGCAGTAGAACCTCCCTGCTCCTAATAGTTTGCCAACACCAAAATATTAAATTATATTTGGGTGTTTTAATATATTAAGGCACAAAAAAGAGGACATTCGGCCCATTGTGCCAATGCCACCTCTTTTGCAGAGGTATTCCATTCAACCAGCACTTTTTCAACAGTCCTGTAAATATTTTGCCTCAAAATATTAATCAAACTCTCTTTTAAAAGGTGCTGCTTAATCAATTTCTACATTTCTTCACAAAATGCATTCCCAATACTTTGACACATTTCATAGCTCATGTCTCTTAGACGTTTTTTTACCATTAACCTTAAATAGGTTGTGTGTTCACAGATCCTTCTGCCAGTGAAAATAGTCTCACTTGAGATCTACAATCACGAACAAAGTTCCTCTTAACTTTCTCTGATTTAAGGAAAATTACCTCTGCTTCAGTCAATCTACAATCGTTAATTTCCACGCTTCTGATATCAGTCTACCAATGTTTTTTCTGTACTCTTCCTGATGTCTTGATGTCCTGCCTCTAGTCTGCTTTCCAGCAAGGAAATGATTGCACCAGCTGAAATCCAAAAGCTTTGGCATAACTTCTTTGTATTATATGCCTCTAAGCACATTTTTTTTTTAAAAATCTGTAATATACAGCATTTTAAAAGCATTTTTTAAAGAAACTTGGACAAATTCCTTTGGACAAGGAACTTGGAGGACACAAACCTTCTCATCACTATTCAGTGATTACTTCCAGAATATTCCTCTCGCTTGATCTGAATCTTAAGATGAAGAGTAAGCGCAGTGTTTATTTTGTAGATAAAAAAGTGCCGGATTACACCTTTAATAAACATACATGTCACTTGGCAGGAAAACAAAATAATGGCGTTTAACTTTTTCAAGCTGCCGATATGCATGCTGTCATAGAAAAGCACTGAGTGATGGTGTAATTTTCAAGAGAGAGTTAGATTTAGGGCTAATGGAATCAAGGGATATGGGGAAAAAGCCAGAACGGGGTACTGGTTTTGGATGATCAGCCATGATCATATTGAATGGTGGTGCTGGCTCAAAGGGCCGAATGGCCTACTCCTGTACCTATTTTCTATGTTTTCTAAGTATACGGATAGGAAAGCTTTAGAGGAATGTGGGCCAACTGTGGACCAAATGGGACAGCTTAGATGGGGTATCTTGGTTGGCGTGGCTGAGTTGGGCAGATCGCTGTTCCCATGTTGTATGACTATGAATGCCCAATTAGCCGTAAAGATGTGTGCACACATAGCCTGAGATTTCTTTTTTCTGTACCATATTTTTCATTTCATATTGCAACTCCTCATTCTTCCTACCATACTGCACCACTTTGCACAGCACTGCATTACATTTAATCTGTCCAGTATCTCCTGTTTTATCCTGGGTTTTGCTGCTGATAAGTCTTTGATAAATTATATGTCGAACATGGGAATAACTATTGCAGTTTTTCCTCACAATATTTACTTGAAAAGGAAGATCTTCACAATCCTGCTTATTGCATGTAAAAAAAAATCAAACTAGGACTCAAAATTTAAAACTCAGCCCACATTAATTTCAATACATGCAAACACATCTCAATCAATATTTGTTACTTGCTTTTATTGATATCTTGGAGACTACGAGAAATAAAATAATGGAAAGCCAGGAAATAACCAAGATGCGGGGCTTTAAAACTTTAGGTGGGATAATGATGGAAGAGTCTAGCACATGAGTGAGAGATATGTCATTGTTATTAATTCATATCCATTCGCTTATATGCTGGACTCTTCCATTATAATCCCACCTAAACAGGCAATGGGACACTGTTACAGTCAGAAGGATGGGCCAAGATCAAACCTGGGTAATAACATTTTTATTCATTGCTGCCTCAGCTTTCTCCGATAAATCAATAATCATTCACGTTTTAACAAGACTTAGAAACACAGAGCAACGTTATGCTTCCAGGATGTGCATTAAATGCAGGGATTGTCAATGATACCCATTTACAAGAAATGCACATACACAATGAGGAGTGATTTGGAAGAGATTTTAAAACAGTTTTGCATACATCACAAAACCATTGAATTAGATTGCAAGGAAGTACTCAGAGTGGGGGACATCTGTGTTATCTGGCCAAAATAAGTGAAATAATTTGTATTTTTCCTAAACCAATGTAATACGATTGTAATTACAGCCAGATTTATCGTGAACAAAGACTTATTTTGCCAGATATCATACAACTTGTAATTTTTTGTCCATGTCAAATGAGTCATAGGTTTTATACTTCCCACTTGCCAACCATTCAGCCAAAACTTAAAAACAACCCAGGTTCTTTCAAGTGGGCAATACTTATTTTTCCCTGTAAACTAATAACCGGTCACAGATGTGTGATTGGGCATTATTCTCCTGTCCCCTTCTAAATGGGTGGCCTCCCAGCTCATTCAGTAGACACAAACAAACTGCCCTTTTATGTCATAGTCATTGAGAACTGTCTCATTTGTGAAAACAACTATGAAATATGTTGGGACAAACCCAACCCCATTCTCACATGACTTTTATTTTCTCCCTGCCTGACCATAAACATCTTATTTAGCTACATCTCAGCTTTTCCACAGAAACAGATATACTGAAGTCATGATTCAAGTGGTGGTGTGGCAGTACAATTCAGGCAGCATTGGGCTAGCAAGTTCTCTTGAGAATTCCACACTTCAACATAGCTAATCTCAAGATGAATTTCAAAATCAGAAATAACAAATAACAAAGACAGTATTGTTTGTATATGTTACTGAGCTGAATTGAAATATTTGCTTCCCCCTGTCTGAAAATAGAATACCTTTTCTTGCATTACAATATTACAAGTTGAGAAAACACTCACTTTATCACAATTCAGAGATACACAGCACGGAAACAGGCCCTTCAGCCCAACGGGTCCGTGCTGACCAGCGATCCCCGCTCATTAACACTATCCTGCATACACTCTCTGGTGCTGCAAGCGCTGTAAGGCAGCAACTCTACCGTTGCACCACTTGGAGTTGCAATTCCATGACTTTCAAGATGCTAGCCATGGGAACATTGTTTTCCCTTATATCAAGGTTTATATCAAGGTTTCTAGCCAGTGATAGAAATTCCAAAACCAAGTCTTCTGCTAGCTCCCTCTTCAACAGAAGCCAACAATCCCAAGCAAGCCTTTCTCCACATCTGCTACCATAGTTTGTTTTCAAATTGTCATCCGGATTCTTTGTAAAATAACATTATATTCTCTGAAATGTTACATTCAATTTATATGAACATATGATCATGAAGAATATTCAGTGGATGTGGAATTAAAAAAGTGAAATAAAATCTACAATCAATGATGAATTGTTTAAAAATATGCAAACAATAAAACAAACTGATGTCAATAACAAGGGCCAGAAGGATGACGGATTTTGTAAAGCTTTAACTGAACAAGATGTCATCTGTAATTTTGGCCAATGCAGGCCAGAAGCTGGACTGGGAGGTCTGCTAATGGACAGTATTGGGAACATTGAAATAAGCAATATGCTGAATCATTGAAAAGCTATCAGTATTATCTTTACCTTCTGAACCTTACTCACTTTTATTATTCTCTAAAAACAAAGTAGTTCTAACATGCCTTGTTTGTTTTGGAAACAACATTTTCATCATATTGCCTACATTGAGAATCTATATTTAAAAAAATGTAATCATAAAAGTGCTTGGAAGACAAGAAGAGCAAGATAGGATAATGGATAAATATTGCCTTTCAAAATACAAACTCCTACTTCAATAAAATAAATATTAATTGTCTTTATATTCAAGGCTGAATACTTGTTCATTGTTTAGATACTTCCTTCTAATCCCTCCACACAATTAAAAAAGGCAAAATAGTGTGATTTCCAGCATATTCTGTTTATATCTCATTTAAGAAAGCAATCAACATTGATACGCTCAAAAACACCTACAGTATTATTTGTGCCATGTCTACCCAAAAGTAAATTTGTCTCTACAACAGGGCTCGGCAACCTACGGCCCATAACCGAAAATCATCCGACCCGCAGGCGTTTTGTTTTCAATTCGTTTTCGCGACCTGGGCGCTACAGCCAGTCCCGGGGCTCGCAGGCGACCTGGGAATTGCAGCTAGTCCCGGGGACTCGGGGGGTCTGGGAACTGCAGCCAGTTCCGGGGACTCGAGGAATCTGGGAACTGCAGCCAGTTCCGGGGATGCGAGGGACCTGGGAACTGCAGAAAACTAATTGAAAAACACGTGAAAACTAATGCGAAAAACACTAAGTGTCACACTAGTTAGTATGTATTATTAGTATCTATTATTACTAATTTATGTATTATTAGTATGTATTATTACTAATTATTAATTTAGTTAGTATGTATTATTACCTCCATTTATTAACTATGGACTTTAGTGGTGGCCTGCCATCCACTCACAGACATAGGTCCTGGCCCCTTAGCAGAACAAGGTTGCTGATCCCTGCTCTACAACTTTCTTGGTAAATCTCCAAAGGTACTTTGCTCCCCTGCAGTTGCTAAAGATGGAATTCACTTGAGCTCTTTATTCACACAAATGGATTTGAGAAAATGTAGTCATAAAATTCAGTTTACAGCATCTGTCAGTTTAACTGAATCATGGACACCTTTGAGAAATTGCAAATTTCCTGATCTAATCAATCAAATTGCTAAACCTTTGTAATGGTCCAAAGTGCACTCACATTATCTTAGGAGTGTGTGTTACTGCTTAACTAACGGTTTCAATTAAAAAAAAATACACGACCTTTATCACTGTCCTCAAGTTCCAACAACATAACGACCACGTGGAAACTGTATGCCGATTATTGGAAATGATAAAGGGGCTGTCCCACTGCGGCGATCTGATTGGCGAGTTTAGAAGAGTTTTGGACAATTTGAAAAAGTGTCATGTTGAAGACCTCCTTCGACCTCCCTTGGACTTCGACTATGTTAAAGACTATCTACGACTACCTTAGACTACCCTCGACTACCCTCGATTACCTATGAATAACATGCCGACCTACTATGACCTATTTCGACTAAACCTACAAGTAAAAAAGTATAGATTTTTTCCATGGCGACCCTTTTGTTACTCGCTGGCATTTTTCAACATGTTGATAAATACGCTGGGACCTAGCTGAGGCCTCCAGTACGCGGGACTACTCTCGAGCATGAAGGAGAGTTACAAAGACCTCTTAGGACCTCGTGTCGACCATGCTGCGAGTATGTCGAGGGCAAACTCGCCAGAACACGCGGATTAGGTCGCCGCAGTGGGACAGCTCCTCTAGGGAACAATAGTGTCTGCTCCACTTGCATCCAGAACTGGAATCACTTTGACAACAAGAAAGTTGTTTGTCTTTCAGGATTCAGGTAGAAAGTTATTTTTCTTCCAGAGGGTAATGTATCTTTGGAATTCACCCCACCCAAGATGGCAGTGAAGACTCAGCCAAAAGCTTGAGTATATTTAAATTAGACATCCACTGATTTGTGGATATTAATGGAGTCAAGAGATATGGATCCAATGCAGGAAAATGGCGCTTAAGTCGAAGATAATCCATGATTTCATTGAATAGTACAGCATGTATGGGACTCAATGAGTTGAACAGAGAACATGCAACAGTACAGCACAGGAGCAGGTCCTTCAGGCTCAGTTTAGATTATTGTCACGTGTACTGAGGTACAGTGAAAAGCTTTTGTTGCGTGCTAACCAGTCAGCAGAAAGACAATACATGATTACAATCGAGCCATTTACAGTGTATAGATACATGATAAGGGAATAACGTTTAGTGCCAGCTAGGACACAAGGTTACACCAGGACACAAGTTTATCGATCTCCTTCCTGTACTCCATCTCAATATTTCTCAACATGGCACAGTAACCAAATCTCCTCTCCCTGCATATCCCTCCATATCCTTATGTTATAGCTTCTTAAATGCCACTATCCTACCTGCCTCCACCACCCACTCAGGCATCCGCAACCCTCTGTGTAAAACTTTCCAAACAAGTACTTTACAACGAGCCCCCTGACAGCATCAGCCACCTAGTTTAGTTTATTATTGTCGTGGGTACTGAGGTACAGTGTAAGCAGGCACGTGCCATGAGTAATTAGTCAGGGTAGGCAGTCAGTATCTTTGGTCAATCGGCTTTTTTTTTTTAAATCTTTAAAACCGTGCATGCGCAGATTGTTCTCTCGACTTTTATAAAGTAATTTGTCAGTCGACTTTTTTTAAAGTAATTTGTCTTGTAAAGTATTTAAAAACATATAGCTCAAAGAAATTTACTTCCCACATTCTATTTGTTGAAATACAACCGCATAGCCACTCTTTCCTGTTGTAACAAGCTGTTTAAATGTTCTAATTATATTTGTTCCTTTGCGCTGTTGAAGTTCTTTAAGTTCCGGCGTTGGTCTGCCATTTTTAATTATTTTGGCCTTTTCCTCATAAGATTGCTCAGAGAAACTCAGTATCCATCTTTGAAAAACCCGCCAAGAAACTTGCGCTACGAATGCGCAGTAGGCTGGTGCACAAGCGCAGTGCGCTGCGTAGCACATGCACGCAGTCCACGGTGTGAAGGCAGAATTTCAGCTGCCTTTATAGACCGTTGCCACTGATGGCTTGAAGCAGCGTAGACGGCACGTGAGTAGCACATACTTCCACGTGTTAAATGTACTGTGGATGAAAGGCACGGGAGAATTTTGTCTAACTAAGAGATCGATCTCTTAGGTAAGCATAATTCTCCCCATGCCTTTACTATTTATATTTAATAATTACCATTTTATAATATTATTCAGGGTAGACACTGCCTTCCTTACCTACCCTGATGACACATGCCTGAGTGTAAAGCTTTTGTTTGTGTGCTATCCAGTCAAAGAAAGGGCCATACATGAATACAATCAAGGCATCCACAGTGCACAGATAAAGGGTACAACATTTAGTGCAAAGATATAACATTGAAGTCTGAAAGTTAGTTCAATGGGGTAGATGGGAGGTCAGGACCACACTCTAGCAGCTGATGAGGGGATTGTTCAGTTGCCTGATACAGCTGGGAAGAGAACTGCAGTGGAAACAATGCCAAAGGACTGTCCGAGAAGAAGAGATGGAAATTTGAAAGGAAACTGAAATTAATCAATATTCACAGGAGGTTACAGCACAATAAGTCAAGAGAGAATCAAATGATATCATTAACTATGAAAGGTTAAACTGCTCTGCACCCAAATCCTTAATTGCCAAGATCTGATTGCTCTTTTGAAATCACTGCACTTTATTTCCTTCCTGTGCAGTAACTATATAACGTTACTTGCCTGCTTCTCAGTGGAGGCCACTTCGCTGCCAACAACAGCTGGCCTCTCGTGAAGACAGTCAGTGTTCTCCAGGTCATTGGTAAGAACACTAAAGAATTAATGCTTGATGTTTGCAACAATTTATCAACAAAATCGCCTTAAACTGATACTTGTTTTTGTGCAGTGCGATATTGGACAGCTCCACACTGTATTTTCAGGAGAGATCACAGTGTTTTGCAAAAATCCTAATTGTAAAAGGATTTCAAAATTAAATAATATCTACACATTTAAATGGTCTTTTAACTAAATAAAAGTAGCTTTCATGTGCAATTGATCAACATTTAAAATGTTTCATTTTTTGCCTGTAAATGTTTTATTGAAAGCATACAGAGAATTGGCCTCCAATGCCCTCTGAGGCAGAGAATTCCACAGATTCACAACTCTCTGTGTGAAAAAGTGTTTCCTCAATTTCGTTTTAAATGGCTTACCCCTTATTCTAAAACTGTAGCCCCTGGTTCTGGCCTCCCCCAACATCGGGAACATGTTTCCTGCCTCTAGCGCGTCCAAACCCTTAATAATCTTATATGTTTCAATAAGATCCCCTCTCATCCTTCTAAATTCAAGAGTATACAAGCCCAGCCGCTCCATTCTCTCAGCATATGACAGTCCCGCCATCCCGGGAATTATCCTTGTAAACCTAGGCTCCACTCCCTCAATAGCAAGAATGTCCTTCCTTAAATTTGGAGACCAGAACTGCACACAATACTCCAGGTGTGGTCTCACTAGGGCTCTGTATAACTGCAGAAGGACCTCTTTGCTCCTATGAAATAATTAATAACACTCATATTAAAAATAGTAATGCAACATTTTGTCATTCAATATGGTGGAAAACATACCACAGAGTCATATTTTCAAATATTTAGTAAACAAACAAAAACATGAGTGATACAAAAGGTGGCGGTACCAACTAAGTCTGAGGTGAAGATTTGTTAACCAGTAAAGCAGGTACAGGTATTGCAGAGGGCAAAAAAAGAGTTAACATTACAGGTTGATGACGTAAGAACTGGCTTATTTTAGTAGACACCAAATGCTGGAGTAACTGAGCAGGACAGCCAGCATCTATGGAGAGAAGGAATGGGTGGCGTTTCGGGTTGAGACCCTTCTTCAGACTGAAGTCAGTGGAAATGGGAACAAGAGATATAGACAAAGATGTGGAGAGAGATATAGAACAAATGAGTGAAGGATATGCACAAAAGTAACAATGATAAAGGAAACAGGCCATTGTTAACTGTTTGCTAGGTGCGAATGAGAAGTAGGTGTGACTTGGGTGGGGTAGGGATGGAGAGAAGGGTTACTTGGAGTTAGAGAAATCAAGATTCATGCCATTCGGTTGCAAACTGACCAAGCGAAATATGAGATGCTGTTCTTCCAATTTGCATTTAGCCTCACTACGACAATGGAGAACGCCTAGGACAGAAAGGTCAATGTTGGAATGGGAAGGGGAAATAAAGTATTTGGCAACCGGGAGATCAGATAGGTCCAGGAGGACTGAGCGAAGGTGTTCAGCGCAACGATCGCCTAGTCTACGTTTGGTCTCGCCAATATATAAGAGTCCATATCTTGAACAATGGATTCAGGAGATGAGATTGGAGGAGGTGCAAGTGAATCTCTGCCTAACCTGAAAGGACTGTCGTGGTCCCTGGACAGAGTCGAGGGGCGAGGTACAGGGACAGGTATTGCATCTTCTGTGGTTGCAGGGGAAGGTACCTGGGGAGGGGTTTGTTTGGGTGGGAAGGGATGAGTTAACCAGGGAGTTGCGGAGGGAACAGTCTCTGCAGAAAGGGGTGGTGATGGAAAGATGTGACGAGTGGCGGGATCCCATTGAAGGTGGCGAAAATGTCAGAGGATTATGTGTTGTCAGGGCTCTCACTTAACTTTTTTTCTCTGTTTCCAGCCGGGCAACCTAGGCAGCTTTTTAGGTTGCCAAATGACAGTTTAGGTGGTCATTTAAGACGGCTTGCATGACGCGTGCGATAATGTGCTCGGTCGAAGTGCGTAGTTACCAGTCGAAATTATGGTCAATGAAGCATTCACATATTATTTCTGCTTCAAATAAAGTCGCAAACTAAACATATTCACCAATCAAGACATGATATATATCACAATGACATGCAGCAAAATTATAATACAGTATCTCAACTCGTTTTACACATTGCAATGAATGCAATTTCTATTATTTCTTTCCACTTCCAAACAAAAATGTGGTTGGATTATTCAGCGTATGATCAACCTCGGTGAGACCAAACACAGGCTTGTCGATCGCTTCGCACAACACCTCCACTCAGTTCGCAATAACCAACCTGATCTCCCGGTGGCTCAGCACTTCAACTCCCCATCCCATTCCAAATCCGACCTTTCTGTCCTGGGCCTCCTCCATGGCTAGAGTGAGGCCCACCGTAAATTGGAGGAGCAGCACCTCATATTTCGCTTGGGAAGTTTACACCCCAGCGGTATGAACATTGTCTTCTCCAATTTCAGGTAGTCCCTGCTTTCTCCTCCCCTTCCCAGCTCTCCCTCAGCCCACTGTTCCCGCCTCATCCTTTCTTCTTCCCGCGCCCCCCCCCCCCCCCCCCCCGCAACCTCACATCAGTCTGAAGAAGGGTCTCGACCCGAAAAGTTGCCTATTTCCTTCGCTCCATAGATGCTGCCTCACCTGCTGAGTTTCTCCAGCATTTTTGTCTACCCATTCACACAAGTTCTGCCAATGCATCTTTGGGATATGGGAGGCCAGTTAATTGGCTACATTTAAGAGGGAGTTAGATGTGGGCCTTGTGGCTAAAGGGATCAGGGGGTATGGAGAGAAGGCAGGGATGGGATACCGAGTTGGATGATCAGCCATGATCATATCGAATGGCGGTGCAGCCTCGAAGGGCCGAATGGCCTACTCCTGCACCTATTTTCTATGTTTCTATGTTTCTATGAAACCCACACGCTTGCAGGGAGCATGTGCAAATTCAACATAGACAGTGCCCGAGGACAGGATCGAACACAGATCTCTGGCATGTGAGGCAGCAAGTCTATCAGCTGTGCCACTATATTTTGTTTACCAACACACAAAACATTATACGTTGATAACTGGTTTCTAAAAATAAAATACTATTCATTTTCAGTCTTAAATCTCTAAGTGACGCTATGTCCCCCTTTACAGCTACTGTATGTTTTAATTCAGTTCAAGAATATGGGGCAGTACATTGGCCATAAAGTTGCTGCCTAAAAGTACCAGAGACCAGGAATTGATCCTGAATATGGGTGCTGTCTGTATGGGTGCAGACTGTATTTTCGCCCAGGCTTGTATCCGACAAACTAGGATGCATCACCTATGGTCAGTCATGACCGAGGGGTCCCTATAAATGTATGGTGTTTGCTCCTTTTCCCTTTGATCGCATGGGTTTTCTCCAGGTGCTTGTTTCCTTCCACATTCCAAAGGAGTGTAGGAACCTTTTTCAGACCCAACCCAAAATGTAATATTTTCCTTTTGTCCAGAGATTCTGTCTGAAGTTACTCCAGCTTTTTGTGTCTATCTTCAGTTTAAACCAGCATCTGCAGTTCCTTCCTACACACACGATACTATACGATAGAACGTTATTAATCCCAGTGTGTGTGTGGGTATATATATTATACACTCACACACACACATATATATATATATTATATTCAAATAAATATACACCGTTTTGTTTTCTCGTTTATAACATTGTTTACAGAGTACTATGTTTACATATTCTGTTGTGCTGCTGCAAGTAAGGATTTCATTGTTCTAACTGGGACGTGAGAGAATAAAACACTCTTGACTTACGTCGCTAATGTGTGGGATAGAACTAGTGTACGGGTGATCGATGGTCGGCATGGACTCGATGGGCCGAAGAGCCTGTTTCCATGCTGTATCTTTAAATTAAACTAAAAACACTAAAACCAGAGGGAGTCTAAATAAGGGTCTCTACCCGAAACGTCACCCAATTTCTTCTATGCAGAGATGTTGGCTGCTCCATGGAGTTCCCCCGCACAATTAAAGCATGGAATAGTCTTCACCCTACCATAGTTACCCAACCAGACGCAACTAAATTTAAGGTACCTCTTTTTTCCCCAAGAGCTCTTTTTTGCTTAAGTCCAAGTCAAGAGTCAAGAAAATTTTATTGTCATGTGTCCCAGATAGGACAATGAAATTCTTGCTTGTTGCAGCACAACAGAAAATGTAAACATAATACAGAACAGGAGATAAAAGTTCAGTGTGTCTATATACCATAGACCATATATATACACAATAAATAAACAAATAAAGTGCAATAGGCTGTTATTATTCAGAGTTTGGAGTTTGGTGGTGGAACCTTCACCACCTCCAGTTTTAATTCCAAGCAAGAGTTACTCGAGGTAGTTACTCCAGCTCCAGGGACTAATTCTGCGTTGGTTTTCAGCAGTCGCGGCAAGGCGGCAACCGAACAGCAATGGCGGCCAGATCACCCACAATGCAAAGGGAGGGAGACAGTACCCGGCGCCGACCAGTTGCCGTGGCATTGCGCATGTGCAGGGTGGCCGATGATGTGCTGGCCGTGGCTGTGCGCATGTGCAGGGGGAGGATGTGCAGGCCGGATGAGGAGCGGCTGGAGAGCGGAGACCCGGACACGGATGGCGGGCGGAGACGGAGAGTGACGGAGAGAGATAGAGTGGGGGGGCCCACTCAGAGTTAACAACAGGTGTCCCGGGTGCTTGCCAAGCCGGGCAAAATGGCACGGCTTTTAGGTTGCCCGGCGGGACTTTAGGTCACCATTGGCACCCGGGCAACCGTTAATTTCGAACCCTGGTTGTATGTGATAGCTGATGGGGTGAAAGGAAAGAATCTGTCCCTGTTGCGACAAGGGTAGGGGGAGCAAGGGCAGAGCTGTGGGGTATAGAGGAGACACATGTGAGGGCCTCATCTATGATGGAGAGGGGAATTACTGTTCCCTAAAGAATGATATCTCAGATGTATGTCCTGGTATGGAACACCTCATCTTGGGCACAGATGCAACGTACATGGAGGAATTGGGAGTAAGGGATAGTGTCTTTGCAGGGAGGAGGGTGGGAAGAAGTGTAATCGAGATAGTGGTGGGAGTCAGTGGGTTTGTAATAGACTAACTTCAAATAGCTCTTGCTGTCCCTCTCTCCATGCCCTCCCCCTTCCCAGTTCTCCCAGTCTTACTGTCTACGACTTCATTCTATCTGTCCCGCCCACTCCCCGACATCAATCTGAAGAAGGGTCTCAACATGGATTGTTCAATGTACCCTACAACGAGACAATAAAATGCTGGAGTAACTCAGCGGGACAGGCAGCATCTCTGGAGAGAAGGAATGGGTGATATTTCAGGTTGAGTTACTCCAGCATTTTGTGTCTAACTTCGATTTAAGCCAGCACCTGCAGTTCTCTCCTACAGAGAGGCAGGCATTGCTGGGTCCCATGCGAGTGCCCATAGCTACACCTTTGATTTGGAGGAAGTGGGAGGAGTCGAAGGAGAAGTTGTTAAGGATGAAGACCAGCTCCACATGGCAGAGGAAAGTGTTAGTAGTTTCAATTCTAGAAGTTTGGTTCCTTGGTTCAATTATTTATAAATATTTACAATGTATCCCTTCTCTTAAAGGTTTGTTTGTAAAGTTATTTTCAAACCATTGTGATTGTCATCCACTATACATTAAAAGTAACATTGCAATGACTTAATGATTAGATTATATAAGGAGGCCAAACCGTTGTAAAATCTGAATGTAAGCCTGTTACTAGCTAACCAGCCAACATTGATTGGAGATATTTTGTCCAGAAGAATCATAGTTTAATTACAGATGTTATTCACTGAGATAGAGTCTGGTCACCATTCTACCCAAGATGCTGCTCCCAGTTAACTGTGAAATCGAATTTTCTCATTGGCCAGAATGCCAATTACGTGGTTCAAAGGGAAGAGAGTGATTTCTAAACTTCAGTACGAAATTGGCCTCAAATTTTCTATTGGAAAAATACTTGGTGATTTGTATTGCATTTTATTCTCCTATGTAGCCACATTTAATTTTGGCCAGTATAATAATCGTCAGGTTAAATTGATTAATTCAAATAGAGTATGAACAGATTATGGTAAATATTGGTAGACGCAAAATGCTGAAGTAACTCTGCGGGTCAGGCAGCATCTCTGGAGAGAAGGAATGGGTGACGGTTCGGGTCGAGAACTTTCTTCAGACTGATGTCAGGCGAGGGAGTGGGACAGAAACTGTCTCAGTAAAGATAATTGTCATTAGAAAATCTGGCATAGTCAACAGGTACGAGGGTAGAAGCTTTCCAGGTGTGTAGCAAGGTTGGCAAAGAGGAGCAACAATTTGATAAAAAGGCAAACAATTGGTTGATTGGGCGTTTTAAAGTTATATACACCATTTGGACAATTGTGCCACATTACTCGCTTTCATCGCAATAAAGTTTCATAGAAAATAGGTGCAGGAGTAGGCCATTTGGCCCTTCGAGCCCGCGGAAGAGGAGAGTCAAGGCAGGTGTGACGGTATGAATGGCTTCCTATTTTTCTTCACTGTGGATTTACTGGCATTCTCTATTTGGAAAGAGTATTGCTGGTATAAAAAGTGCAAGCCCTCTGCAAATGCAAACTCTATTAATCATCATCTTCCAGGTGAAGAGGTACAAGCCTTCAAAATAAGGTCAAGCTAAAACTGGGGGTGGGGGGTAAAACAGCCATAACAACACACTATGGGGACCCTAGGTGGACAGAAGTGCTGGAGAAACTCAGCGGGAGCAGCAGCATCTGTGGAGCGAAGGAAATAGGCAACGTTTCGTCCCGATACGTTGCCTATTTCCTTCACTCCATAGATGCTGCTGCTCCCGTTGAGTTCTTGGTTCTTGGTCCTCCAAAATATTCCAAATGGAATTTAAACTGGAGGTGGTGAAGGGAGGGCTTAAGCCAGAAAGGGTTATTGGGAAGAAAGAGCTACTTTAAATGTAGTTGCATCTGGTTGGGTAACTATAGTTGGGTGGAGATTATTCCATGCTTTAATTGTGCGGGGGAAGAACGAATTGCTGTACACATCTGTCTTGGTAGCTGGGATCACAAATTGGATCGAATGCCCTCGTCTGCTTTAATTGGTTTGGGTTTGGTGTAGGTCTTGTAGTCTATGTCGAGCTGACCATTTAACATTTTGTAAAAACAGGTCAAACGGTGAGCTTCACGTCTGTCTTGGAGAGGGTTCCACCCCAGAGAATCCAGATGTTTGGTGACACTCGCTTCTCTCTCATAGGTGTCCAAACCCTTAATGATCTAATATGTTTCAATAAGATATCCTCTCATCCTTCTAAATTCAGAACTTTTCTCCAGCATTTTAGTCTACCTTCGATTTTCCAGCATCTGCAGTTCCTTCTTAAACTCTATGGGGACCCTTCAGCTTTTGTTTGTAACTTCGAAAAACATTTTTCACACAGAGTGGTGAATCTGTGGAATTCTCTGCCACAGAAGGTAGTTGAGGCCACAGTTCATTGGGAGTTAGATGTGGCCCTTGTGGCTAAAGGGATCAGGGGGTATGGAGAGAAGGCAGGTACAGGATACTGAGTTGGATGATCAGCCATGATCATATTGAATGGCGAATGGTGCAGGCTCGAAGGGCCGAATGGCCTACTCCTGCACCTATTGTCTATGTTTCTATGTAACACTTTAGTCTACCTTCTTCTTAAACTCTATGGGGACCGTTCAGCTTTAGTTTGTAACTTCGAAAGGCAAACTACAAAAGATGCTGTCTGTCACCTGGAGCTGCAGACCGACTGCACTCAGCCTCAGCAGCGGCGCCGTTCGCATTTGCCGCCAAGATTCGCTGTGAATCTCCCTTCCCTCACATCATCCACACCGACTCCAGGGCCCCACAGCACACACGGCGTGTATACGTCACAGCGGCGGTGACGTATACACGGCGGACGGGAGCGGTGTGCGTGTAACGTCATCACTTTGTGCCGTGGTTACGGCTGTGGGGAGGGAGGGAGGGAGAGAAAGAGAAGGCCGCCATTGGGGAGCGTCACTTCCAGCCTGGGCGGAAATGTGATGTGGCTATGAAGTGTGTGCACGATGGTGAGTGAGGGTTTTATCATTTGCTTCCGAGGAAGAAGGCCTGTTAGTCCTTACTCCTGGCTTTCTGCTCTTGCTACTACCACTGGCTTAGTGTTGATTGTAAATGGGTGCTGTGGAGGTGGAAGGTGACATGGTCAATGGTTGTTGGGTGAATGATGCTTAGTTCCTGCACACTCTTTACTCTCTCCAGGTAAATACAATGATCATTGCTAGTCGCCAGCGTGGAGGTGGCAACATATTAAGAAACTTAGATGCCAAACAACCCTATTTTCTCGAAATCCATAAAAAAAAACGTAAAATACCACAATTCCAGTTTCACTTATTTTTTTTAAAATTATTAGTGTTCTTATTCTCTGGTTTCTATGGATAGGTTTAATAAACGTACTGAAGACTCTGACAAACATAGAAACATAGAAAATAGGTGCAGGAGGAGGCCATTCGGCCCTTCGAGCCAGCACCGCCATTCATTGTGATCATGGCTGATCGTCCCCAATCAATAACCCATGCCTGCCTTCTCCCCATATCCCTTGACTACACTAGCCCCTAAAGCTCTATCTAACTCTCTCTTAAATCCATCCGGTGATTTGGCCTCCACTGCCCTCTGTGGCAGGGAATTCCATAAATTCCATCAATCTCCTATCCTGACAAGTCAGGAGATAAAGTGTTATACAACATGGGTTCAAATAGTTGATGGGTAAAAAACCCATCAAAACAGTGATCATAAGGATAAAATTATGACCATGCTTAGGGTGATTATTTCATTGTAAACACCATATGTTTGTTAAATTTAACTATTGAAGTCCCATTGAAGATGGGTCTCGACCTGAAACATCACCCATTCCTTCTCTCCAGAGATGCTGCCTGTCCTGTTGAGTTATTCCAGCATTTTGTGTCTACAATTCCTTCATACTCCTTTCCCTGCATGTCCATTTGCCTCACTAAAAGCCTCTTAAACACTATGTGTGGGAAGTCTGCCTGAACCTACCTAATCTTAATTCAGTCTGCCTTGGCCTATGTGATCCCCTGATTGCCGAACATTTTAACTCCCATTCACGTACTGACCTTTCTGTCCTGGGCCTCCAACACTGTCAGAGTGAGGCCAAATGCAAATTGGAGGAACAATACCTCATATTTCACTGGGGCAGCTTACATGGAATGAATATTGATTTATCTAACTGCAAGTAACCCTTGCATTCCCTCTCTCTCTGTCCTTCCCCCACCCTGGTTGTCCTACTAGTTTCACTGTTATCCTGCTTAGTTTCACTTGTCATTTACACTCATAGAAACATAGAAAATAGGTGCAGGAGTAGGCCATTCGGCCCTTCGAGCCTGCACCACCATTCAATATGATCATGGCTGATCATCCAACTCAGTATCCTGTACCTGCCTTCTCTCCATACCTCCTGATCCCTTTAGCCACAAGGGCCACATCTAACTCCCTCTTAAATATAGCCAATGAACTGGCCTCAACTACCTTCTGTGGCAGAGAGTTCCAGAGATTTACCACTCTGTGTGAAAAATGTTTTTCTCATCTCGGTCCTAAAGGATTTCCCCTTGATCCTTAAACTGTGACCCCTTGTCCTGGATTATTATAACCTTCTCTACAGCCAACAATGGACCATTGTGGGCTCCACCTTTTCTTGACCATTGTTGCTGACTTTGATTTGTCGTTTGGCATACCTTACATTAATTTTTTTCTTTGCACCTCTTCATGTCTCCAGTTCCTCTCTCCCCTGACTCGGTCTGAAGAAGGATCTCGATCCAAAACATCACCTATTCCTTTCCCCCAGAGATGCTGCCTGACCTGCTGAGTTACTCCAGCATTCTGTACCTATCTTCGGTGTAAACCAACCACCATCTGCAGTTCCTTCCTACATATTGTGTTCATTTGTTGGGGATGTTGGTGTCACAGGAAAGGCCTTTTATTGTCTTTTTCCAAAATGCCCTTGATATTGTCTTCTGGAACAGCCACTGTTCTGCTGGTCAAGATACTTGCACATGCTATTGAGGAGACATTCCTAGATTTGAAGCCAGGAACAATGATGGGGGATAGTGTTTCAGTTTCCAGATCGGGATGGCACATGACTTGGAAAAGACACGTGCAGGGCATGTTGCTCCCAAGTGCATGAAGACCTTGCCCTCCTTGAGGCCAAAGTTGAGTTTGTGAGTTGCTGTCAGGGTCGTCAATATTATTGGTCAGGATGTGGCAGTTTTACTCTGGTGGTAGAATGAATGAATGGGTGGATTCAGACATGAATCAAGTCTGCTGCTTGGAGTGCTATATATCTGACATATGTTGCAGATGTCGGAGAGGCTTTGGGGTCTGTGGAAACATATCGCTCATCAACCTTTCTTATAACTGCAATATTTATGTGGCAGGTCCAGTTGAGTTTCTAATCAATGGTGACAACCTACCCACTAGACCTTTGGTTGTGCCTGGGTAATAGTAATGCAGTTGAATGTTAAGTTTAGGTGATTGGGCTTTCTTGATGCAAATGATCATTTCATGGCACTTCTGTGGGAAAAAATGGTATTTGCTGCTCATCAGCTTAAAGGTTGTATGACTACATGCAGTTGTGGACTATTTTGTTTGAAGACGAATGTAATTGAATATTGCAGACATCTTGACATCTGGTCTTTTGATGGAAGATGTACCATTGACTAAGTAGCTGAATGTGGTTGGGTTGAGGACTCTGGCCTGAGGAGCTTCTACTGTGATTCTGGTGTTGGGATGATTGATCCCTAACAATCATAGCTGTCTTTTTCTGTGTGAACTTTAGCATTCCATGCTGTGGCCTCGCATCATTGATATTGTGATTCTGATTTATTGTTTAATTCTGCATCACTAGTTATGATAGGGCTGCAGAACTGATTCATAAAAACAAAGGGACAAAAAAAAGGATGGGTCAGCCATTCATCTCCAAATCTCCAAGAATTCATAGCAAAAGGATTTGAGTATAGGAGCAGGGAGGTTCTACTGCAGTTGTACAGGGTCTTGGTGAGACCACACCTGGAGTATTGCGTACAGTTTTGGTCTCCTAATCTGAGGAAAGACATTCTTGCCATAGAGGGAGTACAGAGAAGGTTCACCAGACTGATTCCTGGGATGTCAGGACTTTCATATGAAGAAAGACTGGATAGACTCGGCTTGTACTCGCTAGAATTTAGAAGATTGAGGGGGGATCTTATAGAAACTTACAAAATTCTTAAGGGGTTGGATAGGCTAGATGCAGGAAGATTGTTCCCGATGTTGGGGAAGTCCAGAACAAGGGGTCACAGTTTAAGGATAAGGGGGAAATCTTTTAGGACCGAGATGAGGAAAACATTTTTCACACAGAGAGTGGTGAATCTCTGGAATTCTCTGCCACAGAAGGTAGTTGAGGCCTGTTCATTGGCTATATTTAAGAGGGAGTTAGATGTGGCCCTTGTGGCTAAAGGGATCAGGGGGTATGGAGAGAAGGCAGGTACAGGATACTGAGTTGGATGATCAGCCATGATCATATTGAATGGCGGTGCAGGCTCGAAGGGCCGAATGGCCTACTCCTGCACCTATTTTCTATGTTTCTATGTATTCAATTCCATTATGGCTGTCATTCACCTTAGCACAACTTGCACAAACTCTCCACCTCACTCACTCACCCACTCGCTTCTACCTACTTACAAAATATGGTGATCTCTGGGAGTCATAGAGCTATACAACATGAAAACAGCCCCTTTGACCCACCTTGCCCATGTTGACCAAGTTGGTATACTGGGATAGTCTCATTTGCCTGCATTTCGCCCATAGCTTTCTAAACCTTTCCTATCCATACATCTATCTAAATATCTTGTAAAAGTTGTAATTGTATCCACATCTGTGGCTTCATCTAGCAGTTCATTGCAGATGAACTCACCACACGTGACAATAAACTAAACTATAACTAAACTAAAATCCATGCCTTTCTTAATCTTATATACTTCATTAAGGCCATCCCTCAGCCTCCTTTGCTCCAAAGAAAGAAGTCCCAGCTTAATGAGTACTCTAGGTGTGGTCTCACTAATATTTGTACAGCTGCATCATTGTGTCCTAATCTTTGTACTCTATACCCGTCCCAATAAAGACAAGCATATCAAAAGCGGCCTTTGCCCGACTTGCCACTTTAAGGGAATCGTGCACTTGGACGCCCAGATCTCTCTGTTCTGCAATACCAGTGCTCTACCATTTAGATCATAAGATCATAAGAGATAGGAGCAGAATTTGGGCATTCGGTACATCAAGTCTACTCCGCCATTCAATCATGGGTGATTATCTCTCCCTCCTAACCCCATTCTCCTGCCTTCTACCCATAACCTCTAACACCTGTACTAATCAAGAATCTATCTCTGCCTTAAATATATCCACTGACTGGGCCTCCACAGCCTTCTGTGGCAAAGAATTCCACAGATTCACCACCTTCATATTCATTAAATATGAATATTCATTGAATGTTCCTCTTCATATTCATTGTATATTTACTATACAAGTCCAGCCCTGGTTTAACGTTCTGACATCAGCACCTCGCACTTGTCTGAGTTAAATCCCATTTGCCATTCCTTGGCCCACCTTCCCAACTGATGTAGATCCTGTTATAAACTTGGATATCCTTCCTCACTGTCTATAGCACCACCTGGTTTGGTGTCATCTGCAAATTTATTGACAGTGTCAACTACATTGTCATCCACATTGTTAATAAAGATAACAAACAGGGGATCCAGCACCGACCCCTGCAGCACATCACTAATCTCAGGCCTCCAATCAAGGAAAACTACTCTCCGCACCTACTCTTTGACTCCTTCCTCCAATCCAATTTAAAATCCTGTTGGCTCGCTCACCTTGGATTCCATGCAATCTAATCTTTCAGTGGAACTTTGTCAAGTCGATATAGACAATGTCCATTGGCGTGACATCTTTAGTAATAAAAATCTCCTAGCTTTATGAGACATAGAAACATAGAAATTAGGTGCAGGAGTAGGCCATTCGGCCCTTCGAGCCTGCACCGCCATTCAATATGATCATGGCTGATCATCCAACTCAGTATCCCGTACCTGCCTTCTCTCCATACCCTCTGATCCCCTTAGCCACAAGGGCCACATCTAACTCCCTCTTAAATATAGCCAATGAACTGGCCTCGACTACCCTCTGTGGCAGGGAGTTCCAGAGATTCACCACTCTCTGTGTGAAAAAAGTTCTTCTCATCTCGGTTTTAAAGGATTTCCCCCTTATCCTTAAGCTGTGACCCCTTGTCCTGGACTTCCCCCAACATCGGGAGCAATCTTCCTGCATCTAGCCTGTCCAACCCCTTAAGAATTTTGTAAGTTTCTATAAGATCCCCTCTCAATCTCCTAAATTCTAGGACATAATTTCCTATGCCCAGAGCCGTGCCAACTCTTTCTATAATCCGTCTGTGCCTATCCAAATTCTGATAGATCCTTTCCCTTGGAATCCCCTCCACCAACATCCCGCCTCTGGTCAGCTCACCAGCCTGTAGTTCCCTGGCTTGTCCTTGAATATCATCGTCTGCTTTGATCTGTCGTTTTCACACCTTGCATTCTGTTTGTACCCATCCGTATCTCTCGTTTCCCTCTCCACTGACTCATTCTGAAGAAGGGTCTCAACCCGAATCGTCACCCATTCCTTCTCTAAAGAGATGCTGCCTGTTCCGCTGAGTTACTCCTGCATTTTATGTCTTATCTTCAGTGTAAACCTGCATTGGCAGTTCTTTCCTACACATTTGAGTATATTTAACAGCTGTAGCTCCCCTACCATCTTTTTATTAGAAATTCTAATGATTTTCTCCGCTCCAGATGGAGAAATTTCCATGCATACCAGTCCTGAATATTCTTTGGATTTTTAAGACATCCGATCTCTGGTCTGATCATTAACTCTGCATCTACCCTGTCATCTGAAGAAGGGTCTTGACCCGAAAAGTCGCCCATTCCTTCTCTCCAGAGATACTGCCTGACCCACTGAGTTACTCCAGCATTTTGTGTCTATCCTCTGGGAATTGTGTATCAATGTGCTTGGTTCAAAAGGACATCTTTCATCTTTCCTCATCACCCCCCAAATAATCTGTTGAACACTTCCTCCACAACTTAATTCAAGTATTTCCTTCTGTGTGCATGGAAACCAAACACTTTATAGTTTAGAGACACAGCACGGAAACAGGCCCTTCGGCCCACCGAGACGGTGCCGATCAGCGATCACCCATACACTAGTACTATGTTATCCCAGTTTTGCATTCTACACATTAGGAGCAATTTACCTACAAGGAGCTGATTAACCTACAAACCTGCACGTGGGATGTGTGAGGAAACCGAAGCACCTGGAGAAAAAGCACTCTGTCACAGGAAAATCATATAAACTCTGAACAAACAGCACCTTAGTCAGGAATGAGCCCGGGTCACTGGAGCTGTAAGGCAGCAACTACTGCTTCACCTTTGTGGCGCTCCTGATTCTGTACACTATTACAAATGTAGGCTCAACATTGATTCATATACTTGGATAGTGAAGTCTCCTTTTACCTTTCAAATTATTACTGTCTCTTGATCTTCATTGACTTATGTTCAGGGACGCCCAAATCCTATCCAACATCAACACTTGCTTTTTAAAACACCATAAATTCCACATTTCTATTCTTCCTACCAAAGTGGCTGGCCACGTCTTTCATTTGCTGTGTCCCTGTTCATTAACTTAGCTTGTCAATATCTCATTGAGGTTCGTCTGCATCCTCCTCCTAATCCAGACTGCCACTTTGTATGATCAGAAATGTTGACTATGTTATGTTTGAACCCTCTTCAAATCATTGACCTAGATGTGAACAGGCAAGGGTTCCCAACCTGGGGTAAATTTACCAAGGGGTACATTTTGCCTACCCAGGGGGTAAATTTGAACAAAATAATAATGTTAAAAACAGTATTTTAAAATGTCCCCTTTGTTGGTTGCTTTATTGTGGTAGAAAGTGTAAACTCAAATTCCTGAGTGGGGTAAATTTACTTTCGATGTTGCCAGGGGTAAACGGGATGAAAAGGGTTGGGAACCCCTGAGCTGTGGCCTCGGCTCCAGTTTCAGGACACCCCACTGGTCACAGCCTCCCAAATCAAAATGATCTGTTTTCTGCTTGTAAACCACTCTTAATTCATGCCCATATATTACCTTCAATGCTGTGAATAATCATTTAAAATAGTCTCTTATGTAACATCTCATTGAAAGCCTTTTGAAATTAGGAATAAGAATGTTAACTGCAGGTATGTCTCCTAAAAATTCCAATAGTTTGTGAAACATGATATATCTTTCATAAATCCACATCATGAATCCATGTTTTGAGAGACCTAGCTACATAAAGCAGTTTAACACAGGAACAGACTCTTTGGCTCGTGCTGTCTGTGTCGAACACAAGGCTAAATTAAACTAATCCCTTCTGCCTGCACATGATGCCTGTCCCTCCATTTCCTACATATTCAACTGCCTAGAGAAAAGCCTCTTAAATGCCACCACAAAAAAATCTTGTCCCACCATCTTCTTTGGACTTTAGACATACAGCATGTGAATAGCTGCAGTCTCTTCCTCAGGATAGGGGGGGGGAGTCATAAACTGGAACATATTGATATAAGATTAGAGGAAAAATATTTAAGAGACCTGTGGGGCAGCTTTTTCCACACAGAGTGGTGCAGACATGAATGAACTCCCAGAGGAAGCGGTGGAAATGGGTTCAGTATAGGCATTTGAAAGACACTTGGATACATAGACCGGAAAGGTTTGGAGAAAGATTGGCCAGGAGACGAGTGGAATTAACTCATTACAGCAACTTGGTTGGGCATGGATGAGGTAGACCAAAGGGCTTGTTTCCATGCTCTGTGACATTGTCTCTGCCCAGTTTACGGCACACAATGCTTTGATGCCAAGTGTCTCATCTGCGTGTACATAATCCATATCCCTCTATTCCTTGCACTTCCATGTATCTATCCAAAAGCCTCAAACAACATCATATCTGCCACCACCACCCCTGGCAATGTGTTCCAGGTCCCCACCACTCTCTGTGTATATATCTCCATTAAACTTTCCCTTCTCGCCCTTCTTAGTTAGTTATGAGATTGCTGGCCCTGTGTGTTGAAAACATTTCTGCTGTTTTGTGTTGTTAAGGCCTGCCCTTTCTCATTCAATGAAATGGTTGAATCCCTGCTTACTTAGTATGGTGGAGTGAGAGATGTGCTGGGCCATAGTTACAGATTGTTGTGCTGGACATTTCTGTTGCGGGAGGTCACTGCATCTTCTGGGCATTGAGTTTTGAGCTGTCCAGATCTGTTCAGCCAGTCCCATTTAGCATAATTATGATGCCACGATATATGGTGTTGCCTTTGTGAAAACTTTATCTCCTTAAGAGAATGAATTGGTCATTTACAACTGCCCCATCATCGACAGATGCATTTACCGCCAGTATGCTCATCAAAATCGGGTCGGATCGGTTTATCCCTCGATTTGCTGCAAACACAGTTTGGCAGCTGTTGACTTGAAGTCTCAACCAGTGAGATCAACCATGATGCTGTGAGGTCAACATGATCTGAAGCTTGCCAAAGGGGTGAAGATGATGACGTTTGGTGGGGAATTCATGAACAGT
The DNA here is from genome assembly GCF_010909765.2 of Amblyraja radiata. Taxonomy (NCBI): domain Eukaryota; kingdom Metazoa; phylum Chordata; class Chondrichthyes; order Rajiformes; family Rajidae; genus Amblyraja; species Amblyraja radiata. The sequence goes on along the minus strand of NC_045958.1, from coordinate 1,974,761 downwards.
CTGCAGGGAGAGAAAAGGCCAAGGAGGGATTTAATCATTTGAGTTACTGAGTCTGAGCAAGTATATTTAGGTGGTAAGGAAATTACTGATTTAATGCAACAAAGAAAAAGCATTACTCAGTGGTGAATGGGTCATTTCCATGTGGCATGCCCTGAGAAATGCAGGAAGCAATATTAAATACTATCAGAGAACTCGCTCAAGTCTTTGACTCAGTCAGACAGGAGGGTCTCGGGAAAATCATCAACATGCTGTTATTGCCACTTGATGCCATGCATGCCATGTTCCAAGGAAAACACTTTGTTTTGAAGGCCCAGCTTGTGGTCTTTTGGATAGGCTGATTAGTGCCCTTCTGAGACATGGACTACTTACAGAATGCACTGGTAAAGTACAAACGGCTGCCAATACAAAATCCACCAAAGCCATTGTATTGACCCCTCCCCACCCAGGCCAACATCCCCAGTATGAACATTGGAATTCCACTCGGTCAACTCTGTAGGTAGGCCAGATTATTAAATTGCCTGATATCATACTCTTGAAATGGGCACTATAGTCAAAGTTCCATCATGGCAAGAGATAGCAAGTTAGGAAACAAGGAAGATGTATACATTATGTGCATTAACAAACAAAAGTGGACGTCACTGAGGTGAATTGAAACATTAAAGGAATAATTTGCTTTTGTTATCTAGACGTATTGACATTTGGAGGGAGATTTGGGGATTTTTTTTGCTGCTTTTTTTAGGCCATTATTGTTTGTTTGCCTTGCCTGTTAATGCAAGAATGGGCCCTTCAGCCCTTTTGAATAATTGATTAGTTTTTGGTGTGGAGATTATGATGGTTTTAACAATTTTCCCCAAGACCTGACAATCTATTTAACAATCTATTCGAGCTCCTCCTCCTTTTTCCTTTCTTCTCCCCGCCCCCCCACCTCCGATCAGTCTGAAAAAGGGTTTTGGCCCGAAACGTTGCCTTTTTCCTTTGCTCCATAGATGCTGCTGCACCCGCTGAGTTTCTCCAGCTTTTTTGTGTACCTTCGATTTTCCAGCATCTGTAGTTCCTTCTTAAACAATCTATTTAACATGCTTGAGTACATTTTTTTAAAGTTTAGAGATGCAGCAATGATCCCCGCACATTAATACTATCCTACACACACTAAAGACAATTTACAATTATACCAAGCCAATTAATCTACAAACCTGTACACCTCTGGAGTGTGGGAGGAAACCGGAGATCCTAGAGAAAACCCACGCAGGTCACAGGGAGAACGTACAAACTCCATACAGACAAGCACCCGTAGTCAGAATCGAACCCGGATCTCGGACACTTTAAGGCAACAACTCTACCGCTGTGCCACCATACCGCCCTCTGACTCTTCTTCCAATTATTTCCAATCCTTTTGAGGATGATACTAGAAAGCTAGGATGCTAATAATATGATATTGCTTGAAAAGGAGTGAGTAGGGTAACTATGGGTTAATCAATCAAACATAAATAATGCGGGAAGGCGGATAAAAATACTGGAGAAACTCAGCGGGTGAGGCAGCATCTATGGAGCGAAGGAAAAGGTGACGTTTCGGGTCGAGACCCTTCTTCAGACTTCTGGTCAATAATGAGAGAAATATTTTGAGGAGCACAATGAATTTAATTTGGAAAGGAAGAGGAAATTAAGGCTTCATGCATGTTTCTAAATGTGATTTTTAGTTTGTTTATTTCCGAAGCTATTTATGTAACTCGTGGATTGTACCAAAGTGTTTGGCAAAGTTCTATATTGCAGACTGATTAGAAAAGTAAAACCATAAGATCCAAGAGCAAATGAAGACTTAGATTGAAATATAGTTCAGTGGCAAGGAAACAAATAGTAATAGTTGAAGAAACAAAGAATTGCAGATACACAAAAAAGCTGGAGAAACTCAGCGGGTGCAGCAGCATCTATGGAGCGAAGGAAATAGGCAACGTTTCGGGCCGAAACCCTTCTTCAGAGTCTGAAGAAGGGTTTCGGCCCGAAACGTTGCCTATTTCCTTCGCTCCATAGATGCTGCTGCACCCGCTGAGTTTCTCCAGCTTTTTTGTGTACCTTCGATTTTCCAGCATCTGCAGTTCCTTCTTGAACAAAGAATTGCAGATGTGGTTTATACCAAAGATAGAGACAAAGTGCTGGAGTAACTCAGTGAGTGAGGCAGCATCTCCAGAGAAAAGGGATGGATGAAGTGACACCCATCCTTTTTTTCCAGAGAAGCTGCCTTACTCGCTGAGTTACTCCAGCACTTCGTGTTCATCTTTGGTAATAGTTGAAGGCTTTTTCTTTTCTGCAGGGTGAGGTGATGCTTTGAATTTCTATGGTTTAAGCATTAGAAAATCATGATTGAGAAGTTCAGGTAAAAATATTGGCCATGTGGTTGATAGGAGATGGGGCAGGAGACTGTTATTATTGACAAGGATGTAAAAGTGAAAGCCATGAGATTTTGTCAGAACAATGTAAGATACAGTGAATGGTAGGGCTCTAGGAAGTGTTGTAGAGCAGAGAGATCTAGGAGTGCAGGGGCATGGTTCCTTGAAGGTAGATAGGGTGGTCAAAAAGACTTTTGGCACATTGGCCTTCATCAGTCAGAGTATTAAGTATAGAAGTTGAGAGGTCATGTTGCAGTTATATAAGACTTTGGTGAGGCCACATTTAGAGTATTGTGTCAGTTCTGGGCACCATGTTATAAGAAAGGTGTTGTCAAGCTGGAAAAGGTACAGAGCAAATTTAGGAGGATGTTGCCAGGACTGGAGGGTCTAAGTTATAGGGAGAGGTTGGGTAGGCTGATACTCTGTTTGGACTGCAAGAAATTGAGGGGTGATCTTCTAGAGGTGTATAAAACCATGAGATTAATAGATCGGGTAGATGCACAGTATCTCTTGCTCAGAGTATTCTTGATGCCACTTACAATTAACTATGTACCCCACTCGTAGATCTCTTTGCTCTACCATACACCCCAGGCTCCTGGCATTCACTGTGAATGTCCCACTCCAGTTTGGCTTCTCAAAATGCAACAACTCACAATTATTTTAATGAATCTCCGTTTGCCGTTCCTTGACCCACTTGGCCAACTGATCAAGATCCTGCTGTAATTCTTGCTAACCATCTTCACTGTCTGACCTGACAAAATGTTAAATGGTCAGCTCGACATAGATTACAAGACCTACACCAAACCCAAACCAATTAGGAGCAGACGAGGGCATTCGATCCAATTTGTGATCCCAACTACAAATACAAATGTGTACAGCAATTTGTTCTTCCCCCGCACAATTAAAGCATGGAATAATCTCCACCCTACTATAGTTACCCAACCAGATGCAACTAAATTTAAAGTAGCTCTTTCTTCCCAATAACCCTTTCTGGCTTAGATCGGGTAGATGCACAGTATCTCTTGCTCAGAGCTTCACCACCTCCAGTTTAAATTCCATTTGGAATATTTTGGAGGACCAAGAAACCAAGAACCAAGAACTGTCTCTGATACCACTTTTTAGGTGATAAAATGATGACGAGCAATCTCATCCAAATTGTTCATTTGGACAACAAATTGACAACTGATACACACATTAGTCACCAGGTCTCCAGTCCAAAAAACGACCTTCAACAACCACCTTTTGCTTTCTACCATGAAGCCAATTCTATATCCAGTTAGTTAACACTTCCTGAATGCCATGCACTTATGATGAGCAACAATGGCAAGAGGTGAAAACAAGACAAAAGTGTCAGATAAAGAAATAATGGGGAATTGAAATGTAAAGCCGGAGGAAGGGATCTTGGTGGAAGGGGACAGGGGATGGCTAAGCATTGGGGAGGGGGAGGGGGGGGGGGATAAAAGGGAACTGTGAGACATTGGGGATGGGAGATGAGCGCAAGAATGAACAGGATCACTGAGATGGTGAGGGAAATATGAGGTGGAGGCAGAGGGGGAAGTTGGGGAGAGTTGAATGAAGTTGAAGAATTCAGTGGTCATGCCGTTGAGTTGGAAACCACACAAGCGGAACATGATGTGCTGATCTCCCATTTTTTGTGCATGGGCATCACTCTGGCAAGGTCAGTAAAGAAAGGGGAGTTCAAATGGTTATCAATTGGAAGCTCCAGCAGGCCTTGTCAGACAGACTGCAAGTATTTGGACACATCATCATGTATATTGTCTAAAAGACATAGGAACAGAATTAGGCCATTTGGCCCATCGAGTCTACTCCTTCATTCAATCATGGTGGAGTAGACTTGATGGGCTAAATTTATTTTTCCCTTTCAACCGCATTCTCCTGCCTTCTCTCCGTATCTTTGACGCCCTTACTATTCAAGATCCCATCAATTTCCGCTGTAAAATATCCAATGAGATGGCCTCCACAGCCGCCTGTGGGCCTGAATTCCACAGATTTACTAACCTCTGGCTAAAGAAATTCCTCCTCATCTCCATTGTAAAGGATATCCTTATATTCTGGGGCTCTGGTCCTCCATCTAGGAGAAGATAAAAATCAGCAGTCGACATACCCTCTCTATAAATAACTGTAGACATGTAGATTCAAGCAAATGTGTTCTGCTTCTTAGCTTTACCTATCACCCCTCCCAGGTATTTAACCATCCTTCAGTTAAGTGTCTCTTCCACATATTCTCTTTCCAAAAGTTAAGCTGTTTAATCTAATACTGCTGATGCTTAATGTCTTTAATACTGTGATTCACTTGCCTATGATTACTGCACATCCTACTGGTCAATATTGTCAGCCTGTGGTTTTAACTGGTTCCCTTCCATTTTATACAATGTGCTGTTCCCTTTCTCAATACTTCTGGGAGAGAATAAATTGTCAGAAGTTTGCTGTCTAACTTTGGGAAAGACTGAGGTAACAGTCATCCACATAACCCTCTGGGTTTGGGTATTTGTCATTGCTTTGCACTTTATACTGAGCAGTGCCATTGTTAAAGATGGGGATGTTTTGGGAACTGTTGGCTGTAGTTGAAGTGCCCTTCACCATTTACTTGAAGTTGTAGCAACGCTGTAACTGGGCAACGTCAATAAACAGAGCAAAAACAGAAAGCATAAAAATTTCCATAATAGAATAGGCTGTTTTGTAACCTTCCAGTTTGGGGAAAGTTTGAGTTGAACTGTGCACAGTGTCATAGAGTGGTACAGCATCGAAACAGGCCCTTTAGCACAACTCATCCATGACGACCAAGATGACCCAATCTAAGCTACTCATTTGCTGACATTTGGCCCATTTATCCTCTAAACTTTAACTGTCCATGTAAATGTCTAAATGTATTTTAAATTTTGTTATTATACCTGCATTAGCTACTGCCTCTGGCAGCTCATTCCATATACTCACTACTTTTTATGTGGAAAAAGTTGCCTTTGGGTTTCTATTCAATATTTCCCTCATCTTAAATCTGTGCCGTCTGGTTCTTGATTCCCTTAGCCTGGGGAAAAAGACTGTCCATCACCCTATCTATTCCCTTTGTAATTTTATACATTTCTATAATATCGCTCAAAGTAAAACTTAATGGCATCTCTTCTATGACCAAAGGCATTCAACAAGTGTGGCCTCACCAGCATCATGTACAAGTGTAACATATGTCCCAACTTCTATACTCAATTCCCAAACTGATGAAGGCTAGTGTTCCAATAGCCACTGTCACCACACTACCTATCTGTGATACCACTTTATCAGGGAACCGTGTGTTTTATGCACTTCAAAAAGTTCCATCAGTTTTCAAGCAGAGGGCAATAAAATTTCCATCTGCAAATGAAGTAGGATAATAGACAATAGACAATAGGTGCAGGAGTAGGCCATTCGGCCCTTCGAGCCAGCACCGCCATTCAATATGATCATGGCTGATTATCCCCAATCAGTACCCCATTCCTGCCTTCTCCCCATATCCCCTGACTCTGCTATTTTTAAGAGCCCTATCTAGCTCTCTCTTGAAAGCATCCAGAGAACCCACCTCCACTGCCCAGAGAATTCCACAGACTCACCACTCTCTGTGAGAAAAAGTGTTTTCTCGTTTCCGTTCTAAATGGCTTACTCCTTATTCTTAAACTGTGGCCACTGGTTCTGGACTCCCCCAACATCGGGAACATGTTTCCTGCCTCTAGCGTGTCCAAACCCTTAACAATCTTATATGTTTCAATGAGATGCCCTCTCATCCTTCTAAACTCCAGAGTGTACAAGCCCAGCCGCTCCATTCTCTCAGCATACGACAGTCCTGCCATCCCGGGAATTAACCTTGTAAACCTACGCTGCACTCCCTCAATAGCAAGAATGTCCTTCCTCAAATTAGGGGACCAAAACTGCACACAATACTCCAGGTGTGGTCTCACTAGGGCTCTGTACAACTGCAGAAGGACCTCTTTGCTCCTATATTAGATTCCTCTTGTTATAAAGGCCAACATTCGCTTTCTTCACTGCCTGCTGTACCTGCATGCTTACTTTCATGGACTGATGTACAAGGACCCCCAGATCCCGTTGTACTTCCCCTTTTCCCAACTTGATGCCATTTAGATAGTAATCTGCCTTCCTGTTTTTGCTACCAAAGTAGATAACCTCACATTTATCTGCATTAAACTTCATCTGCCATGCATCTGTCCACTCCCCCAACCTGTCCAAGTCACCCTGCACTCTCATAGCATCCTCCTCACAGTTCACACTGCCACCCAGCTTTGTGTCATCTGCAAATTTGCTAATGTTGCTTTGAATCCCTTCATCCAAATCATTGATGTATATTGTAAATAGCTGCAGTCCCAGCACCGAGCCTTGCGGTACCCCACTAGTCACTGCCTGCCATTCTGAAAGGGACCCGTTAATCCCTACTCTTTGTTTACTGTCTGCCAACCACTGTTCTATCCATGTCAGCACTCTACCCCCAATACCATGTGCCCTAATTTTGCCCACTGATCTCCTATGTGGGACCTTATCAAATGGTTTCTGTAAGTCCAGGTACACTACATCCACTGACTCTCCCTTGTCCATTTTCCTAGTTACATCTTCAAAAAATTCCAGAAGATTAGTCAAGCATGATTTCCCCTTCGTAAATCCATGCTGACTCGGACCGATCCTGTTACTGCTAGCCAAATGTTCGGCTATCTCATCTTTTATAATTGACTCCAGCAACTTCCCCACCACTGATGTCAGGCTAACTGGTCTATAATTACCTGTTTTCTCTCTCCCACTTTTCTTAAAAAGTGGGATAACATTAGCTACCCTCCAATCCACAGTAACTGATCCTGAGTCTATAGAACATTGAACAATTATCACCACAATTTCTAGGATGTTTGTATTTGGCATATGTTGACAGATGCTTTGAAAACATGAAATAAAATGATTTTTTTGTGGATTGGTTGAAATTCATTTTACCTGAAAATATAATTGTTTGAATGTTTTTTGGAAATGCACCATGACATTGAAAACATGTTGATTGGATCTTACTCTTGAATTTGTTAGAATGTTAGTCTCTTGTCCCACACTTTCACTTTAAGAATTGAGAGGCGAAAAATATTCTCAGTTATAAAGCACAGAAAAATGGGCCCTGGGTCCCAATTTATCCATACCAAGGTGCTTTCCTGAGCTCGTCCCTTCTGCCAGCTTATGATCCATATATCTCCATTTTTTTCCCTATCCTTGTAGCTGTCCAAATGTATTTTAAGCATTGTAATTGTACACTCCTCTAACTCTTCCTCTGGTAGCTTATTCCACATACCCAACACCCTCTGGATAAACATCCCTCGGTTTTTTTTATGTTTCCCCTCACCTAAAATCTAGGCCCTCTAGTTTTGGGTTTCCCCCAAGTTGGGGGTGGGGGGAAGCCATCCAGCTTATCTGTGCTTCCCCCTCCTCCCCCACATGATTTCACAAATCACAGTAAAGTCACCTCTCAGCATCCTAATCTTCATGAAAAACATTCCCAACTGATCCAATCTCTCCTTTATAACTCGAGCCGCCCATTCCCAGCAACATCCTTGTGAATATATTATGTACCTTCATTTATCATTCATTATCATTTGAATGCATCCTTTCTACAGTGGCAACTAGAACTTCATGCATCATTCTAGGTGTTTTCTCACCAATGTCTTATACAGCTGTAATAACATCCCAACTCTTGTACTCAATTACCTGGCTGACGATGGCAATCATGCCATCTTCACCACCTTGTCCACCTGTGTCACCAATTTCAAGAATCTATGTACTTGTACCCCTCAGACTCTCTGTTCTGCAACACGCCATTTACTGTAGATGTCCTGCCATAGTTGTACTTGCTAAAATGAATCACTTTGCATTGGCCAAATTAAATTACGTCTGCAAATCCTTTGCTGGCATTCCCTGTTGATCTCGATCTTGTTGTAACCTTATGGGCCTGTCCCATTTAGGCAATTTTATTTTATTATTTTAGGCAACCACAGGCGACTAGTTTGTCGCCACATGTTCGCCGGTGGTCGCCGGGAGTAGTCCCCTCAGTCGCGCAAAAAGTCGTAGTGTCTTTCTGGTCACTGCTAAATTTTCAACATGTTGAAACTTTTTCGGCGACAGTGGGTTTGTTGCCAATGAGCGTAGCTTGACGTGGGTGCTGTCGCCAGGATGGCGTAGGTTGTCGTCGGTTTTTCGGCGACCTGCTACAACTATGACAATTGCCGGCACCCTACAAATTCGTCCGTGAGAAAGGCCCATAAGACAACTACCTTCACTGGCCACCATATTACCAAGTCTGTCATTCACAGACTTGTTAATCATGTCACCTAATTATCATTCAGAAACAGACCAGCACCTATCCCTATGGTACGCCACTGTTTATGGACTTCCAGTAGAACTTGAGAGGGGGTGTGGGGGGAGGAGGTAATGTGATTCTTTCAATACACTTGAACCTGAAAACCACAGCAGGATGCAGTTGAATCTTGAATTTTGTCCAAGAAAAAATACATGTTCCTCTTTTTGCTATTCCATTTAATTTGGTTGCTTTATTTTTGTTTAACGTTATTTGTTCTCCAGCTCAAATGTGTTACAATTTTTATCCCTTTCTATTTCCACAGTCGGCAATTTTCAACTTTCAGAGTCTGCTGACGGTGATTCTTCTCCTAATTTGTACCTGTGCTTACATCAGGGCCTTAACTCCCAGTGTTCTGGACAAGAACAAAACTGGGTAAGTGCATTGTGCTATCAGTTATTTAACAGAATAAAATTCTTGAAGGTCACTTTCGGAATGGCCCAAATAGCCAAGTATAGTCGGAGTTAATTGAACTTCATAGCTTGATGGTACCAAGTGATCGCTTTTGGAAGTTAACTGACAAAGTTTTGTCGCTGACAACAATGTTATTCCCAAATTAACCATGTTAATATTCCGGTGGAAATATTCAGCAGGCCCAGGCTGGCTTTTTAAATTTTCATTTCCGATTTCAATGATATGCAGTATTTTGCTTTGATACTTTCCTGTTAATTCTGCTACTTATTTACACAGCATTGCACCCTTTAACTGGGCACATGCAACTTTAATTCAAGCCACTTTACTCATCGTGTGCTGCAATTTTAAATTAACATGCTTAAGCAAAAATGTTTCTAATTCTGTTTATTTCAGCATAACAAAATGCATTTGAATGTCACTCACATGTAGATGTAGCTTCTGCTGAAACTAATGCATGATATTTGAGAATTGCATTTTAGCTGCTTTTGGGCAGTGGCTTAAGCGAGGTATTGGTGGAGATTTTGAATTGCGTTTTATATCAAAAACACACTTTAGCCTCCTTCAAAAACATACTTCAGCCACCTTAATCAAATGATCATCTTTTTTCCCCCCCATAACAATAATTAATATACCAGGTTGATTCCAGGGATGGCGGGACTGACATATGATGAAAGAATGGATCAACTGGGTTTATATTCACTGGAATTTAGTAGGATAAGAGGAGATCTTATAGAAACATATAAAATTATTAAGGGATTGGACAGGCTAGATGCAGGAAAAAAAATCCTGATGTTGGGGGAGTCCAGAACCAGGGGTCACAGTTGAGATGAAAAAAAACTTTTTCACCCAGAGAGTTGTGAATCTGTGGAATTCTCTGCCACAGAAAGCAGTGGAGGCCAATTCACTGGATGTATTTAAGAGCAAGTTGGATATAGCTCTTTGGGCTAACGGAGTCAAGGGATATGGGGAGAAAGCAGGAATGAGGTACTGATTCTGGATGATCAGTATGATCATATTGAATGGTGGTGGCTGCCCCCAAATGGCTGAATGGCCTACTCCTGCAGATTTGTTTCTATGTACCACTTTAATATCGTAACGACTGTTTCTCAGAGCAGATGTTTCACTGCCCCAGCATTGCCATTTTGTATTGTTTGTAGTCCAAGTGATGTTTGAGAGGCTAACTGGGAGGACATCAGGGTAGAAACAAGGTAGACAAAAATGCTGGAGATACTCAGCGGGTGAGGCAGCATCAATGGAGCGAAGGAATAGGTGACGTTTTGGGTCGAGACCCTACAGACAGATGTGGGGGTGGGGTGGGGGGGGGAGGGGCGGGAAGAAGAAAGGAAGAGGCAGAGACAGTGGGTTGTGAGAGAGCTGGGAAGGGGAGGGGAAAGGGGGAGAAAGCAAGGACTACCTGAAATTGGAGAAGTCAATGTTCATACCGCTGGGGTGTAATATGAGGTGCTGCTCCTCCAATTTACGGTGGGACTCTGGCCATGGAGGAGGCCCAGGACAGAAAGGTCGGATTCAGAATGGGAGGGGGAGTTGAAGTGCTGAGCCACCGGGAGATCAGGTTGGTTATTGCGAACTCAGCGGAGGTGTTGGGCGAAGCGATTGCCAAGCCTACACAGGTGTTGGTCTCACCGATGTAGAGCAGCTGACACCTAGAGCAGCGGATGCTATAGATGAGGTTGGAGGAGGTGCAGGTGAACCTCTGCCGCACCTGGAAAGACTGCTTAGGTCCTTGGATGGAGTCAAGGTGGGGGGGGTAAGCGATAAGTGTAGCGTTTCCTGCGGTTGCAAGGGAAAGTGCCAGGGGAGGGGGTGGTTTGGGTGGGAAGGGGCAAATTGACCAGGGAGTTGCGGAGGGAGCGGTCTCTGCGGAAAGCCGAAAGGGGAGGAGATGGGAAGATGTGGCCAGTGTTCGGATCCCGTTGGAGATGGCGAAAATGTTGGAGGATTATCTGTTGTATGTGACGGCCCTTGTTATGAGTGGAGGGGGATGGGGAGTGAGAGCCGAGCTACGGGGTATAGAAGAGGCCCTGGTGAGACCCTCATCTATAGTCGAAGAGGGGAACCCCCGTTCCCTAAAGAATGAGGACATCCCATTGTAGAAACAAGAGTTTTTTGCATTTGGGAGAGCTGTTGAGTCGTCTGAAGAAGGGTCTTGACCCGAAACATCATCTATTCCATATTCTCCAGAGATGCTTCCTGAATCATTGAGTTTTTCCAGCACTTTGTGTCCTTTTAGGAGGACATCAGTGTGGTCAAGAACTGCACAGGTATTTGTTCAGTGTACATGGCTCACTGCACTGAAAGAACTGCGTGAAATCTGCACATTCTTCCTGAAACCATGTGGATTTCGTCCCAGATCCCAAAATTATTCAGGCTGGGTGGCGAATTAGTCACTGTAAATTGCTCATAGTGTGCAGGTGAGTGGTAGAATCTGGAGATTAGTGTAAATGGTAGTTAACTTGTAGTTAGCTGAATGACTCTATGGAATAATTTCTACAGCCCATGAATCAACAGCCTCCATCATCGGCTGTTAAACCTGTCATTTAAATTGAATGTCTTTAACATTTGCAGACTCCTAAAAATCGCATTGAACCTGCTAATCGAGAATATTAACATTTTATCTTCAAGTTGAAGCACTAAAATATCCCTGCATTCTCCCAGCAGTCAATTGTTCATTTGATCGTGCCCACTGTGTTTAGGCCAACAGGGCCACACAGATATACTGTGGCTGGCAATCAGCTGTACACAAGGTTGTGCTAGAATATCTCATGGCAATTGCCTAGTTATGGACATTTGTGCTGCAGGATTATGCCAGGTGATTTGGTACATTATCACTTTTATTGGGAGTATCCATAGATAATCCTTCTCACTGACAATATGATGGATTGACTTGATGAATCAACTGATGTGAAAATATGGACAATTAAATTTGTAATTTATTGTTTTGCAGTGCATGCTGTTCGTTCAACAGAATTAAAAGCAGTGTCTGTCAGAATCTTTAACTTTTTTTAGACTTTCCCAATTGTAATCTTGAGCAACCAGCTTTCTTGGGCCATTTCTATATCTGAATTTGTGCTTTAACTAGATGTTGAAGTTATCTTGAAATAAAGTCTGTGCTTGCCTGAGTAGATAATGTTTAACAGGAAAACCCGCAGTGCCGTGAGGATCATTACTCCAGATAGATGACCAGCCATGATCATATTGAATGGTGGTGCTGGCTCGATGGGCCGAATGGCCTACTGCACCTATGTTTCTATGTTTTCTATATAGTCCTCTCCTGTAGATTGGGAGGACACAATCTATTTTATCAGGAGTTATGGGGAGAAGCCAGGAGAATGGGGTTAGGAGAGATAGATTAGCCATGATTGAAGTAGCAATGTTACAAAATTTTGAGATTTAAAAAATCAAGTCTGCAATTTATCCCATCAGATAAAGCATAAAAATAAGTTTAATTTGACACCTAATTCACTTTCATATCTCAAGTATTTAAAAAGTTATGGCCATTTTCATACTCGGAAATGAGCATCTTGTTCCCTATTGATTTTCTATGGACATAACAAAAAAGCTGTGATCGTGAACAGTCAAAAGCCCATAACTTTCTTAAAAATTAAGAGAACTGAATGAAATTTTCAGTTATCATAGATTGAAGCATTCTGAAACAAATATAAAATAATCTTACTTGGATGACCTGAAATTAAAGCATATAATTAGTTAGTTACCTAATTGTAGCTAATTTCAGACTTCAATTACTAGATCTAAACATCTATCCATTTCTTAATAAATGATTAACATTTTTAAATGGCCTAAATGTCCAAATAATATTCACAAATAATTCACAATAAAACATGATTTTTAAATCTCATTTACATTAATTTATAGACCAAATGGAAGGAATTTAGTGTTCAATTGCTGTAAATTAAAGTCCATTTAAATCAGCTTTCCAGTGGGTCCCTGTGGAACGCGCTGGTTTAGAACGTTCACATTGCGGTAGATTTGTACCCTCAAATGCCCAGAAAAATACTGCGGGATATAATGGGCCCAAAATGAGCTACTCGCAATATTAAACTTTGTATAAAGGGATCTTTAGAAGCCCTTTTTAATGTAAAAATATACAGCCTACCTTCTGTTATTTGCTCTATGCGACCCTGACAGCTGCCGGTGGTCGCGGGTTTAGTGATTTATTTTTAAACTACTATAACTATTATTCAAGGCCTTTAAAACTAATAATAGCTTTTGCGACGGGATCTTTCAGCGATTTTTCGTTAATATTTTACAAGGCTGAACATCTTCGATTGGAACAGCCTAGAGAAAATCGCGTTTTAAACCCGCCCCCTCTAAACGGCGCCAAAATCGCGCACACCCGCAGCGACAGATTTTCAGCGACGCTTCAGGTAGGCTTTGCAACATACCTAATTGAAGGCCATGATTTAAGAATAAGGAGTAAGCCATTTAGAACTGAGACGAGGAAACACTTTTTCTCACAGAGAATGGTGAGTCTGTGGAATTCTCTGCCTCAGAGGGCGGTGGAGGCAGGTTCTCTGGATGCTTTCAAGAGAGAGCTAGATAGGGCTCTTAAAAATAGCAGAGTCAGGGGATATGGGGAGAAGCAGGAACGGGGTACTGATTGGGGATGATCAGCCATGATCACATTGAATGGCGGTGCTGGCTCGAAGGGCCAAATGGCCTACTCCTGCACCTATTGTCTATTGAATGGCGGAGTAGACTTGATGGGCCGAATGGCCTAATTCTGCTGCTATCAATTATGAACATATGAATTTTTGACCAATCTGGGAGAAATATTTTCATATACTTAAATAGGCCCTTTAATTTTCTATCAACGCACTCTTCTTTGTAAGTGAATTAATACAGCATTAGATTGTGGAAATAAGTAACATTTTACACAGCCAAGCTTCACAGGAGCAGCAGCTCCAACATGTTGTAGTAGTTTAGTGAATCTCACAATGAGCACTGACAAATACTCTGGTAAAAGCACTAAGAAGGCACAATTGAAATGGATTGAGGAAGATATTGGTAGAAGGGATCAGCCTATTTGCAATAAAAGTCTGCACGCACATCATTATAATGACGTACGGTGCAGGATGAGCACAATTGCTGATGTGAAATGAGGATCTGTTTGACATTTTACATTGAATGTAGAACTACCAGGAGGTAGTCTGCGACTAATTTGGCTTTCTACCAGTTTGGCTCTCCATCAGTAATACCGCAACTGGTACAAAGCTAACTTTTTAAGGTATACATGTGGTTATTGTCAAACCAGTGAGTGTAATTTTAACTACGCCCTTGCATATTACCTCCTGAGAATAAACTTTAAATTCAGCCCAGACTGATGCAGTAATACTCCCCTTTCCTGCAGCTGTGAAGATACTAAATTAAGTTTAGACAGTTGTAACTTAGTTCCTTGTAGACATGATTTCATAGCACAAAACTGTAATCTGGTACAGACTGGCTGTTTAGCTGAGAAAGGCTGTAAGAACACTGACGTGGAAAGTGGAAAAAATCGTAGTGGCACAGCTGGGAGTGTTCTGACATCGAAGGTGAGTTATGTTCTTGGGGCAAGACAGAAGTTCTGTTTGTGCCTATGTTTGGACCTGAGGCACCTAATCCTGGGAGTGTTTGATGACATCACTGGGTAGTAAATATGGAAAAAGAATTGTATTTTTCTGAGTCTGGGGTTCGATGTGTGTGTTTTTATACTCCTCACCATACTTAATATAATATGACTTTTAACAAGCATTTTGTTAATTTGCCAATTTTATAATCCTAGATTGTCAAATGTATTCATTTTGGCTTTTACCAGCCCTTCTGTAACTTCCTTTCTTCTGGGCACCTTTTTAAAATAAATCTTTGCTGCTTCTTTGTAAACTCTGATTCTGTATTAAACTATAGAGTTTAATACTTGAATTAGGGGCAGCACGGTGGCACAGCGGTAGAGTTGCTGCCTTATAGCGCCAGAGACCCGGGTTCGATCCTGACCACGGGTGTTGTCGATACGGAGTTTGTACGTTCTCCCCGTGACCTGCATGGGATTTTTCTGGGTGCTCTGGTTTCCTCCCACACACCAAAGATGCACAGGTTTGTAGGTTAATTGGCTTTGGTAAAATTGTAAGCGGTCCCTAGTGTGTGTGTAGGATAGCGTTAATGTGCAGGGATCACTGGACGGCGCGGACTTGGTGGGTCGATCGCTGTATCACGAAACTATCGCTACCCATTTAGATTTTTACAAATAAAAATATAAAAAATTTTAAAGAAAAATTGTACACATGTGAAAAGATGATAATTCCATAGAAAGCTATCATGAGCATCAGTAGTTGGAAGGCTGTTTGTTTTTGATTCATGAAATGAATAATCCCAATGAATAATGCTGGGTAAAATCCATAGGATATAGCAAAGGCCAGGAAAATATTACTAAGGTAGAAGATCAACCGTGGTAGAGTACACTTGCAGTGCCAAATGGGCTCGTCCTGATCGTATTTCTTGCAAGTGACTGTGTTTATGATTAAGGATGATAGCATTATTTTTATTGTTGCTATCGTAATGTTGCCAGTACCACAGCAACAGCTTCTATTTATACAGAGCCTTTTTCATGGAATAAATCACTCGAGGTGTAATATGAAATGGTATTTAACGCTTAATCTGCTCAGAGACGTTTGATCGGAAGAGTCAAAGTTTCATCAAAACAGTATAGTTAATGCAAAAAAGAGGAGACAGATTTGGAATGGAATCCAGATCTTTTGGCCTTTAGAATTTTAAAACCAATGCTGGAGCGATTTAAAGTTTAGGGAAAGCTCAAGAGAATACAATTGATTGAAGGAGAATTTCTTAAAGGATGGTGGGGCTGGAGGCGATTAGAAAAATGGAAGAGGCATGTCATAGTGGGATTTGAAAATATAGATGCTAATCTGAAAATCGGAGCAAAACTAAATTACATGACTAAAGTAAAATAACGTGATTTCTGTTGCCAATGCTGACATGTTCATTTTCCTGAAAAGAGGGTGAGGAACTAACTGTGACAAGTCTCAGTACAGATAATGGACACGAAAAGTTAACTGTTTGTCTTTTCACAACTTCAACTTCATTTACAATTCACAATTTTAACTTCAACTAGCCCTTGCTTTCCCTCTCTCTCCATCCCCTCCCTGTCCCCAGTCTCCGGCTACATTCTATCTCTGCCCCGCCCCCTCCCCTGACATCAGGTCTCGACCCAAAACGTCACCCATTCCTTCTCTCCAGAGATGCTGCCTGACCCACTGAGTTACTCCAGCATTTTGTGTCGACCTGTCTTTTCACAAATGCTGCCTAACCTCCTGGGTTGTTCCAGCATTTTTAACACTCTCAAAGAGGAAGAATAGCACTTTGCGTGGTTAAACAAGTTGACCCAGTGGAGTCTATGGAGTACGATAATAAGACTTTATGTCAAATCCATTTTTTCTTTACTTGCAGAGGTTTTTTTGAAAAACGTTGAAGTAGTGTTATTGAAATTTTGAAATGAAGTGTGAGGAGGTTTTAACTTAAGAATTAAAATTCCTTCACAGGCAGGGTAGCAGCGTGGTTGCATTCCTAGACTAACCAAGATCTAATTTTCTAGATCATTGAGCCAGAGCGGCAGCTGGGAAATTTTAATTCAATATTTAAATGCTTGATTTGTTTGTACACCATTTATTTTTCCAATAATTAGTTTTATTCACTTAAGTATATTAACTTCATGTTTATTGTAGCATGCCGTTTCAAAGTGAGTGGATGTCTAAAATGATAAGGTCCCACATAGAAGATTAGTGGGCAAAATTTGGGCACATGGTATTGGGGGTAGAGTGCTGAAATGGATAGAAAATTGGTTAGCAGACAGTAGGGATTAACGGGTCCCTTTGAGAATGGCAGGCAGTGACTAGTGGGGTACCGCAAGGCTCAGTGCTGGGACCGCAGCTATTTACAATATACATCAATGATTTAGATGAAGGGATTCAAAGTGACATTAGCAAATTTGTAGGTAGACAAAAATTCTGGAGAAACTCAGCGGGTGAGGCAGCATCTACGGAGTGAAGGAAATAGGCAATGTTTCGGGTCTCGACCCTTCTTCAGACTGATGTGAGGGTGGGGGGGGCAGGAAGAAGAAAGGAAGAGGCGGAGACAGTGGGCTGAGGGAGAGCTCAGAAGCGGAGGAGAAAGCAGGGACTATCTGAAATTGGAGAAGTCAATGTTCATACTGTTGGGGTGTAAACTGCCCAAGCGAAATATGAGGTCCTCCAATTTACGGTGGGCCTCACTCTGGCCATGGAGGAGGCCTAGGACAGAAAGGTCGGATTTGGAATGGGAGGGGGAGTTGAAGTGCTGAGTCACCGGGAGATCAGGTTGGTTATTGCGAACCGAGCGGAGGTGTTGGGCAAATTGATCGCCAAGCCTACACTTGATCTCACCGATGTAGAACAGCTGACACCTAGAGCAGCACATGCAATGGATGAGGTTGGAGGAGGTGCAGGTGAACCTCTGCCGCACCTGGAAAGACTGCTTGGGTCTCCCGCCCAGTCCGGTGGGCGTCGCGACTCACGTCGCAGCGGCCTCTGCAGTCCGTCTGTCTTTTTGTTATTTTTTGTCCCGTTTTAATGTAGTTTTTTTTTTTTTTTTTTGATGGGGTACGTGTGTGTGTGTGTGTGTGTGTGGGGGGGGGGGGCGGAGGCGGGGGGGAAACTTTTAAAATCTTTCCCCTGCACGGAGAACCCGACCTTTTCCCAGTCGGGTCTCCGTTGTCGTTGGGGCTGCAACGTGGAGCGGCCTCCAGCAGGAGCGACCTGGGGCTCCAGTCGCGGAGCTGCAGATTTACTCACCATCGTAGAGCTGGCCGAGTTCGGAGCGGGTGGAGCGGTGGTGGCGAGCTGCTGCGACCCGACCCTGGGGATTCGCAGGCTCCAACCGCAGGTCTGGTGGACGGTGACACCGGGAGCCCGCGGGTCCCTGCTGGGAGACCGCTTTTCGGGGCTTCCGCAACGACGACTTCTCCCACCCAAGCCCCGGGGGCTCCAACAACAAGACCCGGAGCGCGGCCTTGCATCGCCCGGCGCGGCGTTAATGGCCGCGGGACAATTGCCATCGCTCGCCGGGGGCTTTGACTCTGACATCGGGAGGGGAATGGGAAGTGCAGGGGAGAGATAAGTCTTTTTGCCTTCCATCACAGCGAGGAGGAGATGCGCTGTGATGGATGTCTGTGTAAATTGTGTTGTGTCTTGGGTCTTTTTTTTCTTGTGTGTATGACTGTAGAAACAACATTTCATTTGAGCCTCTATGAGGCTCAAGTGACAAATAAATTGTATTGTATACAATACAATACAATACAAATTTATTGTCATTTGAGCCCCAGTGAGACTCAAACGAAATTTTGTTTCCACAGCCATACAAACAAAAACAATGTCCTACAGACATACACACAATTTAGTTCACACAAACATCCATCACAGTGAACCCACTGTGATGGAAGGCAAAAGTCTTTTCTCTCCCCTGCTCACCATTTCTCTCCCGATGTCCAAGCCCCAGGCGGGCGATGATAAGTCCCACGGCCATTTTAGGCCGTGCCGGGCGATTTACGGCACCGCTCCCGGTCTAGAAGTCTCGAAGTTGGAGCCCTCGGCGGGCGCTGTAATGTCCCACGGCCACGAAGCCGTGCCGGGTGATGTACTTCCCCGCTCCGGGTCGTTCCAAACCCCGCGACACGGGCTGGAGAAGTCGCGTTGCGGGAGCTCCGGGAAGCGCTCTCTCTCTCCCCCCGGACCCGCGAGCTCCCGATGTCCCAGTCCACCGGACCTGCGGCTGCGTTGCTGGAGCCTCCGAGCCCCAGGAGTCGAGTCGCAGCAGCGAGTCACCACCGCTCCCCCATGCTCCGATGCCGGCCAGCCCCACGATGGTGAGTAGTCCGCACCTCCGCAGTCTCCCGAGCCCCCGGGTCGTTCAGGTTGGAGGCCGCTCCACGGTGCTAGGCCCCAACGACAACGGAGACCCGACAGGGAAAAGGTCGGGTCTCCCGGACAGGGAAGAGATTTAAAACAGTTTCCCCCGCCCCCCCCCCCCCCCCCCCCGCCCCCCACATATACACATTTAAAAACCAGTATTAAAAAACACCAAACACTACATTTAACTGGACAAAAAATAAAAAAAGACAGACAGGCTGTAGGAGCCGCTGCAACGAGTCGCGCTGCCACCACGAAGATGTGTATTGTGTATTGTGTGAATGGTGTCAAGGAGGGAGGTAAAGCGACAAGTGTAGCATTTCCTGCAAGGGAAAGTGCCAGGAGAGGGGGTGGTTTGGGTGGGAAGGGACAAATTGACCAGGGAGTTACGGAGGGAGCGGTCTCTGCGGAAAGCGGACAGGGAAGGAGATGGGATGATGTGGCCAGTGGTGGGATCCCGTTGGAGGTGGTGAGAATGTCAGAGGATTATTTGTTGTATGTGACAGCTGGTAGGGTGGAAGGTGAGGACAAGGGGGACTCTGCCCTTGTTACGAGTGGGGGGATGGGGAGTTAGAGCAGAGTTATGGGGTATGGAAGAGACCCTGGTAAGAGCCTCATCTATAGTAGAAGAGGGGAACCTCCCTGAAGAATGAGGACATCTCCGATGCCCTGGTTTGGAACACCTCATCCTGGGAGCAGATGCGTGTGGACGGAGGAATTGGGAGATGGGGATGGGGTCCTTACAGGAAGCAGGGTGGGAAGAAGTGTAGTCCAGATAGCCATGGGAGTCAGTGGGTTTATAGATAGCAAATTTGCAGATGACAAAAAGCTGGGTGGCAGTGTGAACTGTGAGGAGAATGTAGGGTGACTTGGACAGGTTAGTGGGCGGATGCATGGCAGATGCAGTTTAATGTGAGGTTATCCACTTTGATTGCAAATACAAGAAGGCAGATTACTATCTAAATGGTGTCAAGTTGGGAAAAGGGGAAGTACAACAGGATCTGGGGGGTCCTTGTTCATCAGTCAATGAAAGTAAGCATGTAGGTACAGCAGGCAGTGAAGAAAGCGAATGGCATGTTGGCCTTTATAATAAGAGGAGTTGAGTATAGGAGCAAAGAGATCCTTCTGCAGTTGTATTGGGCCCAAGTGAGACCACACCTGGAATATTGTGTGCAGTTTTGGTCCCCTAATTTGAGGAAGGACATTCTTGCCATTGAGGGAGTGCAGCGTAGATTTACAAGGTTAATTTCCGGGACTGTCATATGCTGGGAGAATGGAGGGGCTGGGCTTGTATACTCTGGAGTTTAGAAGGATAGAGGGGATCTTATTGAAACTTAAGATTATTGAGGGTTTGGACACGCTAGAGGCAGGAAACATGTTCCCGATGTTGGGGGAGTCCAGAACCAGGGGCCACAGTTTAAGAATAAGGGGTAAGACGTTTAGAACGGAGACGAGGAAACACTTTTTCTCACAAAGAGTTGTGAATCTGTGGACTTCTCTGCCTCAGAGGGCGGCAGATCTCTGGATACTTTCAAGAGAGAGCTAGATAGGGCTCTTAAAGATAGGGGATATAGGGAGTAGGCAAGAACTGGGTACTGATTGGGGATGATCAGCCATGACCACTTTGAATGGCGGTGCTGGCTCGAAGGGCCGAATGGTCTACTCCTGCACCTATTGTCTATTGAAAATTGGCCGTCAGAAATCTTGATTGTATTACAAAAAAAAAGCTTGGGAAAAGTAGATCTCTTGTGTTTGTTGCTCTGAATGGAATATGAAGGTATTACATGACCAGTAAATATACTCTATAAATTAGCAATTTCTAGATCTTCTACTTCACAGTATGATTTTTAGTAAAAAAATGCTTTACCAGTCTGATTTGGGGTAAATGTAAGTTATAAGCAGCATGGATTGATATTTGTATGCTTTTAATCTGGCACATTAAGTGTCTATTCCATTTCCTTTGCACCCAAGTACAATAGTTGATTATGTAGTTACACACTGTCTTAATGAGTCTGAAATTTTCGCTTGACTATTCATGACGCATCTTTCCATTCGTAAATAAATCCATCAGCTGTGTTATGATGGTGCTGTAATCAAATGAGACTTTTGTCCAGCATCTATGTATTTGTCTGCCTAATCTTAGATGTTTGGTAATTCTTCATCATTCAAAAGAGTAAATTCTCATTTGTCTTCCACAATGGTCTTTCAGTTTACTGACTCCAGGGCTATTCTACCTCAAGCCATAGAGGAGTTCTTCACATATATGTAGTGTGTATATTGCTTGCTAGTTACAAAAGCTAAATGCAATGAAGAGTACTGAATCATTTAATCATTTAAATTTAATCTGTTTGTTTTTTTTCCCAAATGTAATATCAATTTGATAAAGAACATTTTTATTTTTTTTCCAGAATTCTGGGGATATTTTGGAAGTGTGCCAGAATAGGTAAGAAAGAATCTATTAATGATGTGTTTTCTGGTTGTTTTAAGCTTGTTTTATTTTTATCATTTTCTGATGCTGAAATCCCTCGGAAGTGCTTGATGTCCCCAAACTGCCCCAAGTTTTTACATGTAAAATTCTACCACCATCACAGCAAAACTCTGTTCCTGGCTAGATTTTTATCTGAATCCTCAAGATCAGACATTATTCTTTTTTTCCCCTCTCATTTCATCACTTTGAGCAAATTCAAATGTTTTTACAGCAGAAGAAATAGAAGCAGGAGTCGATCATTTGACCCCTCATTCGTGCTCCTGCATTCAACACAATCATGGCTGATCCTTTAACACTGCACCGTTTCTTGCACTAACTTTGCATCGTTCCATTCCTTTAAATAAATTAAAAAATTGTTGGTCTCTATTCAGCACATACTTGGTACCTAGTGTCCACTTTGTTTTGGATAGCAAATTTCAACGATTATTGCCCTCTGGATGCAACCTCGCTTCCATCGTTATTCTGATATCTACGCTTTCATTTTCTTTCTTGCTACCTGCCTTCCATGCTGCCCACGTTGTAACAGCCCCTAGACCTTGTCATCTGCAGCCCACCTGTATCCACCCTGTCGTTTTTCCTTGACCTTGGACTTGACTGTTAGTGGGGTGTTGATTGTAGAACCAATGTTATCACTAGAAAAGTATTTACACTTTGAAAGCAACTATTGCAGTATTACTGCATCCTCAAATCCTTGGTCTACCTCAGCACTGAAGAAACAAGATGAATTCATATCAGGTGTTAATGCCATTCTTTGTTGTGTTCCTGTAAACTCTTTATACCCAATCAGTTACTTTCCGTTCTGGCTTCAGTCCAAGCTATGGCTATTGATTTAAAATGTATGGGTGAATATTAAAAATTGGGGCTGCTGTCCTAAAGGTAACTTACAGTTTGGATATTGACCCATTTGAGCAGAGTTTTTGTCTTCGTACTATTATTGTATTTCTTATATACTGAGCTTTTGGTGTTTATTATGGTGTTTACGGAGTACTGTGTTTACACATCTGTTATGCTACTGCATGTAAGAGTTTCAATATTCCATTTTTTGGGACATATGATAATCAAACACTCTCGATTCTCTCTTGACTCTTGACATTGCAAAATTTGTACCTCTGAGTTTATCATTGCTCAGTTTTGTTAATTTAAGATGAAAAAGCAAAGTAAATCATGACATAGGATGTAAAGGTGAAACTTATGCCTGTAAATTGATCTGGGGTTTTCAACAGGTTTAGCACCTGTTGCGGAAAAATATGTTCAGCTGAAGATCAGTCATCTCATTAATTAAGGTTCTTTGTATGCCAAACAATACGAACAACTTGCAATAAACAGAGCTAAGTGATTCCACAACCTATGGACCAGATCAAAGTTTCGCTGGCCAGTCACACCCAATCTGGAATGGTGATGGACAAATAGACGACTCCATGAAAGAATGATCAGCCATGATCATATTGAATGGCGGTGCAGGCTCGAAGGGCCGAATGGCCTACTCCTGCACCTAATTTCTATGTTTCTATGTTTCTAAGATGATCCATATTGGGGAGTCCAGTTCATCAGTACAAAAAAGAACGCTGAAACATTAGTAAAAATCTTCAGGCAGCGGATGATCCACCTCTGCCTCCTCCAGTGGTCACCAGCATGATAGATGCTATTCTTTAGCTAATTCGATTCACTCCACATGATACTAAGAAATGGCCTAAAGGTACTGAGTGCAGCAAAGACTATGACCTCTGACAACATTCCACAATTGTACTTTAATGTTCGACGCTGATATTATGTGCCCAAGAGCCTGTTCTTGTGCTGTACCTTTCTGTGTTTTTGGTCTATGAAGACGTCTGCTCCAGAACTTGCTGTTTGCAAACTTCTTTAACCTCTCCCTACTCCAGTCGGAGGTTCCCACCTGCTTTTAAGAAGATCACTGACATTCGGTTGCCATATCTACACATGCTCTTATAAAGAATATTTAACTATTGGTATTATACTGTACTCACTAAGATCTGACTTTAGGCGTACAAATTAATTTATTTTAATTCTCTTACCATGACTGATTTGAGCAGATGCTTTTTGTCAAGAACTTGTTTAAATGAGTGGTTGTTCAGACAGCTGTGCCCTTGAAATATTAACTGCTAAAAGCTGATCATACTGGACCCTTTATTTCTGCAGAAAAATGAGCTCTCAACTACCATTTATTTTTAAAACCTCCAACTTTCACAAAATATCCTTTGTGCTTATTAATATAAAAGTTAACTGTGCAATCTTAAATATTTCTGAAACAAAAGGGATTCTACACAGAAAATCCAGACAGTCTGTGGTTCTCTTTGCACAAGGATCTAAAAGCATTATTTTCCTTTTTGTTCATAAAGGGAAATGGAAATAAATGTAGACAATTTGAGTTTTCTACCAAACAGCAGTCCAGTCATGGTGACCCTATAATATCTCATTCAACTTTTTTTCATATTTCTAGACTTCAATAGATCAGACCCAAATGCATATTGAGTTTATTAGGAAGTACACAGAGTTCTGGAATGCAATAAATGAAGTATATCAGCCATTTTAATGGCAAATTAAATTCCCTTAAGAATTGCTGTAGTAATATCTGTAATCCTTTTTATTAAAATTTGTGACCCATATAAAAGTTAGTCTGAAGAGCTATTTTGTTGGCCTTTTATTACAGAAAATTAATGGTAGTTTGTCAAAATTGGGTATATGGAAAATTCTTAAAACAATGTATCCTATTTTTTTGAAAAATTGTTGAGAAAATCCCACGGCAATAAAGTGCCTTTTATTTTTAACTAAATGCTAAGCATCTTTGTATATTTTCCTGAAAGTATTGATTACTAAAACACTCCATTTGGAACATCATTGTAGGCAAAATACTGGGGATTCTAGAAACCAGAAACTATGATTTAGAAATTCTAGACACTGAATAGATTAGACAGCATTTGTGTAGGTAACAGAAGAATTAACCTTTTACAAAGATCTGTCTGAATTACAAAATGCCAAAATATATTTGGATCATTTTTGAAGTTTTTAATCAGTGGAAAAAAAATCCAAGGATAGAAAGGTAAAGCTGTAATGAGAATGAATTCAACATAAAATGAAGTTCTTCTCAATCTTTCGTCTCAAATTTAACAAGAAAATGGGGAGAAAAGTGGCAAAATAGAATGTTGAAATAATGAAAAGGTGTCTGGAAATTCAGGGGACGTTTGATGAAATCACCAGCACAAGGAGAGTAACAACCGTTAAACCAAGAATGATAGGTTTTAGTTAAAGATGAATATTCAGAGATGGAAGAAGACTAAGAATATTTCTTAAACTAATACAGCACAAATTTAGGAGCTAATTTCATGAAGAAAATAGGTTGTGATTTTAGTCCTTTATTTATTTTGTTATGTTAAAAAAAACCTGTGCCTGATTTCTTCTTTCATTGATAACAATGAAATGCCAATATTGTGGTCCACTATGAATAAATAGTGACAGGGAAGGAGGATAATTCATGGGCAGCTTCAAATATGTTGGTTTATGCTAAACTATCTATATAGTTGATTCTTAGTGGCAACATCTGCAGGATTGTTCTTGGCTTTCATATTTCTTCAATGCTCGAGTATCTCCGTACTACCCAGATATCTCATGCAAAATTTAAATCCTCAGATCCTTCTATCTGCAAAGAACAAACTACAAGTTTTTTTTATCTGCTTTATAATGGCTACTCAATCCAAAATGCCGGATTCTTGGGCTGAAGTGGATATTGTTTCATCTTGTTCCTCATTCAGACTAATGTAAACTCTGCCTTATTGCCTCTTTGTAGCCATAAATCTGTTTCATTCCTTTCCAGATTTGATAACTGTCATTCTTCTGATAGGCCTTCATCCTTCTCTGTTCTCTTTTCATGAGCAAAGTACTGCATGTATCCAATCTCTCTCTGAGTGTGCCCATTACTTTTGTCCTCACCTGTCAAGACCAGCTCCTAGTAAACTACACTTGTAAATCAGCTTACTTCAATTTCTCTGAAATCCTTAGCTTCTCTCACCTGTACGCTACTTCTGATTCCCCCTCTGTTCTCCTTTCCCCTGCCTTACACTTCATTCCTGCATTTGAAATCTAATTATTAAGAGTTTGGAGGTTTGTGCAGGTGGTACATATCAACACACTGACCTTAATAACACTGCATTCGAACGTAGGATGTAATTTAATGCCCTATTGTAAAAATAAACTTGAGTCCGGTGATGTGGATGTGGTATGTTTGTTAATTGCGGCTTGATTATGTCAAGATTTATCCTTTTGGTTGAATTCAATATTTGATCGAAGTAATTCATTTGTATCACATAATCATTTGAATTCTATATTTGATATCCAACACATTTTGTTTTCTATTTTGCAGGTGAACGAAAAAGCCAGTATGTGGCTATATGTTGCATTGTGATGGCATTCAGTATTCTGTTTGTTCGGTAACAGTCAGCTTGAAAGAACAGCACTATGGATAAAAGACATTGGTTAAATATAAGAATTTCCTTTTTAAGTATGAAATAATCCACGAATGCCTCAACCTCCCAAATCAATATTGTGCATCTTTCTTCACAAGCTTTTCTTAGTGACGTCAATTTCAACTTTGCTATTGGACCAAGGACTGAGATGTTTGGGATGGGGCCCCCACTCTGGCTATATTTTCTGATTGGACTAAACCAACCACCCTGCCTGCACCCGGAGAGCTAGAGTTGCTATGAAAATCATCTGATTGTTGGTTATTATTGTGTGTAACTGTCTAAATATTGTCAATAAAATTCTTCAAATTGATCTTTTTAAGCTATTTTTCCTTCTCAACCAATATTATGCTTTAATAACCCAGAAAAGAAGACAATGATGGGCAGCGAGGTGATCGAGCTGCTGTCTTACAGCAACAGAGACCCAGGTTTGATCCTGACTGTGGATGCTGTCTGCACCAAGTTTGTACCTTCTCCCTGTGACCGTGTGGATTTTTCTCCAGGTGCTCCGGTTTCTTCCCACACTCTAAAGATGTATGGGTTTGTAGGTTAATTGGCTTAGGTAAATAGTCCATAGTGTGTGGGATAGTGTTAGTGTACGAGATTATTGCTGGTCGGTGTGGACTCGATGGGCCAAAGGGCCTGTTTCTGCGCCGTATGTCCAAAGACTCGAGGATGTATGGTATTTTGATATAGAGGCTGATGGGTGATTCACTGTCTGCACCAAAAGTCGATTTATTCCAGTAGCCATCTCATTTTGCAACTCATTGTTACTGGAGCTCTGTGCTGCTTGGCCATATTGCTTGGTAAATGGCTGCAATATTCTGTATCACCTTGTACACTTAATATGTTTTGGCTGACAAAATAACTTCTTTCCCCTCACTTTCCACCTTTGAGACAAGAACTCTACTAGCAAAGGCAACATTTCTTGCACACCCCAGTTGTCTTTGAATTGATAGTGGACTAACTACAACTACTCTAGATGTGCAGATGAAGGTCTTGGCTACATTATTATTTGGAAGGGACTTGCAAGATTTTGATCCAATAATTTGCAGAGAATCTGAAAAAAATTGTAAATATTAGGTATAAATAGGTAGTGATGATATATATATATTCTTAATATTCTGAATAACTGAAAAGGTGTTCCTATGTTTCTGTAGTTAGTACACACAGGAATTGCCATAAACAGGCAACAAAAGTGGTGCAGGTTGAAGGGGGGGGTGCCCCCCCCCCCCCCCACCTATCCATTGGTTGATGGCTTGTGAAAAGGCTTTGTGAAATCTGAGCTTCAACTTTTCATGCATGCTCAACGTTTAAAATTATAACAAATAATTTTGATGAGAGGCTGCCTCTATTAATCCTGTAATTGTGGAATTAAGAATAAGGGGTAGGCCATTTAGAACTGAGATGATGAAAATACTTTTTCACCCAGAGTGTTGTGAGTTTGGAATGCTTTGCCACAGAAGGCAGTGGGAGGCCAATTCACTGGAATGTGCCAGATGTTTAATGCACTCGAATGGCCTCCTCCTGCACATATTTTCTATTGCATCAATGTCTGTTAAGAGAGTTACCGGCCATAATCCCATTATGTGTGTAATCCTGCAGATCACAGCTCTTCGACCACACATTCAAGTCCTATTTTGTGGAGGAAGGAACTGCAGATGCTGGTTTAAATCAAAGATAGACACAAAATGCTGGAGTACCTCAGTGGGGCAGGCAGCATCTCTGGAGAGAAGGAATGGGTGACGTTTCGGGTCGAGACCCTTCTTCAGACCGATGTCAGGAGAGTGGGAGGTACATAGATAAGGAAGTGTAAGGTGTGAAATCAAGACAATAGACAGGTGCAGGAGTATTTGGCCCTTTGAGCCAGCACTGCCATTCAATGTGATCATGGCTGATCACCCCCAATCCGTACCCTGTTCCTGCCTTCTCCCCATATCCCCTGACTCCGCTATTTTTAAGAGCCCTATCTAGCTCTCACTTGAAAGCATCCAGAGAACCTGCCTCCACTGCCCTTTGAGGCAGAGAATTCCACAGACTCACCACTCTCTGTGAGAAAAAATGTTTCCTCGTGTCCGTTCTAAATGGCTTACTCCTTATTCTTAAACTGTGGCCCCTGGTTCTGGACTCCCCCAACATCGGGAACATGTTTCCTGCCTTTAGCGTGTCCAAGCCCTTAACAATCTTGTATGTTTCAATGAGATACCCTCTCATCCTTCTAAACTCCAGAGTGTACAAGCCCAGCCGCTCCATTCTCTCAGCATATGACAGTCCCGCCATCCCGGGAATTAACCTGGTGAACCTACGCTGCACTCCCTCAATAGCAAGAATGTCCTTACTCAAATTAGGGGACTAAAACTGCACACAATACTCCAGGTGTGGTCTCACTAGGGCCCTGTACAACTGCCAGTGACTTCCATCCCATAAGACTGATGGGGTGGAAGTAGGGGGGGGGGGGGGGGGGGGGGCTCTGTCCCTGTTACGAATGGGGCAAGGGGAAGCAAGAGCGGAGCGGATGAGACAATAGTGAGGGCCTCATTTATAACGGAAGAGGGGAACCCCAGTTCCCTAAAGAATTAGGACATCTCCGATGACCTTGTATGAAACACCACATCTTAGGTGCAGATGTGGCGTAGACGGAGGAATTGGGAGTAGGGGATTGAGTCTTTAAGCGAGTCCTCCTCCAACCTCATCTACTGTATCCGCTTTTGCAGGTGTGGACTCCTGTATATCGGCGAGACCAAGCGCAGGCTCGGCGATCGTTTAGCTGAACACCTCCGCTCAGTCCGCCTAAACCCACCTGATCTCCCAGTTGCTAAACACTTTAACTCCCCCTCCCATTCCCACAATGACCTTTCTGTCCTGGCAATCCTCCTCCATTGTCAGAGTGAGGCCCAGTGCAAATTGGAGGAACAGCAACTCGTATTTCGATTGAGCAGCTTACACCCCAGTGGTATGAACATTGACTTCTCTAACTTCAAGTAACTCTTGCTTTCCCCCTCCATCCCAGTTCTCCGACCAGTCTTACTGTCTCCGTCTACATTTTATCTCGGTTTGCTTTGCTGTTACCTTCTCCCAACTGACAATGATCTATTCTACATTTTCCTTGATCACCATTCCCTTTGTCCTATTTTTACACCTTACACTTCCATATCTATGTATATCCCAATCCCCTGACATCAGTCTGAAGAAGGGTCGGAACCTGAAACATCATCCATTCCTTCTCTCCAGAGATGCTGCCTGGCCCGCTGAGTTACTCCAGCATTTTGTCTGTCTTCAAGTACTATTTTAGTGTGTTAACAGTTTTTCTCTGCCACTCTCACAGGGCAATGAATTCTGACCCCTTACCATCATTGTTTCCCACTATTTCTATCATGGTCATTAGATCGCACTTTTAAGTAAATGGGTCAGCTTTTTTTTATCAAGGCTGCTAATTTTTAAACATTTAAATTAAATTTTTCATCAGTCGCTTCCAAAATAAGTTACCGCTGCCAATCCAATTTTTCCTAATTGCTAAGATTTAATAGCCCTGGCAGCATCTTCAGAGATGAAAATTCAAAAAAAAATACCCGATGATGGAAATCTGAAATAAAATCAGGAAATGGTGCCTGGCCAGCAGATTGTACAGCATCTGTAGAAGGGAAAAGAGTGGATGGTTAAAGACCTTTTCATCATCACTGGAAAAATGAGAACATATGTTAAAGCTGCAGAGAGTATGGGGTAAGGATAGGAGAAGGGATAAATCTGATATGAGGAAGCATGGGTTGCTGAAGTAATGTTTCAGTTTCTGGATGCTTTTAAGAGAGAGTAAAGGGCCTGTCCCACGAGCATGCGACTGCATGCGGCAAGCGCGACCAAACCGGAAACGGGGGCCGCGCGGAGGTCGAGTGATCCCGTATGAGTTGACGTGAAGTTTGAGCGAAGCCCGTGGGAAGTTTGCGCTAGGCGTACGCCGTCAAGACGGTGCGTACGGCGTCGAGACGGTGTGTACGGCCTCAATGCGCCTGCGGGCCGGCAGGCCATTGCCGCGTGGAATTTTTGAATAGTGTCAGTTTTTTGGAGCCCCGCGCAATGTCGGGACCCGCTCCGCACAACTCCATACGGTTCCGGCGATCGAAGTGGGACCGGCCCCGCATGCTGGTGGGACAGGCCCTTTAGATTTAGCTCTTGGGGCTAACAGAATCAAGGGATATGGGGAAAAAGCAGGGACTGGGTACTGATTTGGATGATCAGCCATGATCTTATTGAATGGCAGTGCTGGCTCGAAGGGCTGAATGGCCTACTCCTGCACCCATTGTCTATTGTCTATGATTCTGCTGTTTATCAACTGTCTGATTAATGTGGGCAGTTAGAGGGGGGGGGGTGAGCATAGGAACTTGTACAAACTGAGTTGTGGGTCAGAATTGATGCTGAGACCTGAAACTAATATGAGATAACGCCCTCATTAAGCATGGAGGTGAAAGTAATCAACAATGCCAGCAGTGAGTGCTCTTGATATTGACTGACGTTTCTCTGAGTGTCCCTGTTACAGGACACCTGTCCAAGATTTATTCAGGACCACCCTTCAGCTGCTTTGTACATAGCTGGCCTTCATTTATAAGATGCTTACACATTGCACAATATTCCACATCAACAGCGGAAGAAGAAAAAATTAAGGCACCAGATCTATTTCATCAATGTTTTTTTGCGGCAGTTAATAAAACGAAGAAATTAGGTATCTATTTCAGCTTTGAGACTCTTGTGTATGTTTTATTCTCTTCCCATACCTCACCCAATACCATTATGAGTGCTTCTGAGCAAATGCTTATTTTAACTACAGTTGGAATTAAGGGCTTTTAGTATTTCAGAACACATGATTAAAAAAGGTAGATCCATTACAGTTAACCTTTGGGAAAACACCTGCTCTGGTGAAAAATATTGATGGCCAGCTTCTCTCAATTCTGCAAAATTGAGTGAAAATCTCAATATTGCAGATTTCTCCAGCGGAGGAGAAAATCAATAACGGTTCAGGTGAGAGAATTAGGCGGCATTGATTGATAATCAGGGTACAATGCACAGTCAAGTTATATCCAGTGCATCGTGAAGCAGCCTTTAATCATCGAGTTGAATGCTTCACTGTTTCATTATAAAATTGATATTTCTGCCATGTAGTGAATAACAGTGGTGCCATTGAAAGGGTTATTGCATTCTTATTAAATGTCATTGAGATTTCTACCAGAGATTTGGGGATCAAATTCCATGACTTTCAATTGTTGAGAAGCTTCGACAGCGAACTCTTATTTAGCGTCCCTGTATTCCTTTAGCTTTGCATTTAATTGTCCTATGACGTTTTTGAATCTGCAAATATAGGCCATGTGATTTTGCTGAAAGAAATTAGATGTCATCTGAAGTTCTGAAAGAAATTATAAATGATCGATGACAAGCCAGGAGATTAAAGGACAAATGTAATAATGGAGTGTGCCAGTCAATATTTGGCAGGGACAATCTACATGCTGCGGCTGAATTGCGACAGGATAGCATTAGGAGAAACATAGTGGATGAGTCTGGAGCAATGACATGGGGTCGGTGGCTGGGTTTCTAATATTTATTTATAGAACTCAGACAGCTACACAACAGAAACTGGAGAAGGGATTTCCCAGCTTGTGGCTCTATAATGAGGTGTTGCAGTTTTAAAGATACATATGACTGAGACAAGGACACAATAGACAATAGGTGCAGGAGTAGGCCATTCGGCCCTTCAAGCCAGCACCGCTATTAAGTGTGAGCATGGCTGATCATCCCTAATCAGTACCCCGCTCCTGCCTTCTCCCCATATCTCCTGACTCCGCTATTTTTAAGAGCCCTATCTAGCTCTCTCTTGAAAGTATCCAGAGAACCGGCCTCCACCGCCCTCTGAGGCAGAGAATTCCACACACACACAACTCTGTGTGAAAAAGTGTTTCCTCGTCTCTGTTCTAAATGGCTTACCCCATATTCTTAAACTGTGGCCCCTAGTTCTGGACTTCCTCAACATCGGGAACATGTTTCCTGCCTCTAGCGTGTCCAAACCCTTAATAATCTTATGTTTCAATAAGATCCCTTCTTATCCTTCTAAACTCCAGAGTATACAAGCCTAGCCTCTCGATTCTCTCAGCATATGACAGTCCTGCCATTCTGGGAATTACCAGTGATCACCTCATACATGAGCATTTTTCTACTCACTAAGGGCAATTTGCGATTTACAGAAGCCAATTAACCTACAAACCTGTCGGTCTTTGAAGTGTGGGGGGAAACCGGAGCATCCGGAGAAAACCCACATGGTCACAGGAAGAATGTACAAACTCCATACAAACAGCACCCGTAGTCAGGATTGAACCCGGGTCTCTGGCGCTGTAAGGCAGCAAATCTGTTGCTGTGCCACCGTGCCAGTTGCTGCTTTATACTGAAAATAGTCGAGACACATTTCTTCACATGGAATTATCTGCCTCAGAGGGTGGTGGAGGCCGGTTCTCTGTATACTTTCAAGAGAGCTAGATTCTTGGTTCTTGGGTACTCCAAAATATTCCAACTGGAATTTAAACTGGAGGTGGTGAAGGGAGGGATTAAGCCAGAAAGGGTATAAAGAACACACACTATAGAATTTGACATAAAACATCCCCACACAGCAGAATCAAAGTTTCCCACTGTGTGGGAAGGCACCAAAGTCAGTCTCTTCCTCCACTGTTCCTCGTGGTCAGGGCCTCCCCTTGCCCTCCGCAGTTGCAGCTACGGGCGGCCCGATGTCCAGGACCGCTCGCCGGGGTGATACAAGTCCGACGTCGGGGCTGCGGGACGTCCTCAGCGACGTGGACACCAGAGTCGGCCCCTTCCTACTGGAGTCGGCGGCTTCCAAAGTCCGCAGGCCGCGCCGGGTGGAGACTACTGCTGTAGACCCTCTGCAAGGCGCCCCAGGACTCCACGATGCCGTTCAGCGCCGCCCGCGTTGGAAGCTCTCCGCACCAGAGCTCCACGATGTTGGAGCAGCGGCTCAACGATCCGGAGCTCCAAACGGCGACCCAGGTAGGCATCACCCGCTCCGCGGTGACTCCAGCGCTGTGCCGCCGCAGTAGCATCCCCGGTCCAGTTCCCGGTCCCCGGCAGGCAAGGCCGCTCCGATCCAGCTGGTAGGCCGCGAGGTGGGGGGGGCGAGGACGCGACTCGGAGAAATAGTCGCGTCCCCGCCAGGAAGAGACTAGGAGACAGTTTCCCCCTTACCCTGCCCCCTCCCCCACATAGAAAAGCTAAAGTTTCCCCCAACACAAAACTTTAGACTAACTAAAAATTAAAAAAAGATTTAAATAACAGACAGGCTGTACAGAGGCTGCTGCAGTGCAGCGCCCCATCCGGTCCCTTCTCATTGGGCTCTTAAAGATAGCGGAGTCAGGGGATATGGAGAGAAGGCAGAAACGGGGTACTGATTGTGGATGATCAGCCATGATCACATTGAATGGCAGTGCTGGCTTGAAGGGCCGAATGGCCTACTCCTGCACCTATTGTCTTCATTGAGGGTGTAAACCTGTGGAATTCTCCACTACTGAAGGCAGTGGAAACCAAGCCTCAGAATATATTTAAGATGGATTTTGAATCGCTACTAAGCAAAGGGTGAAATAAGAGAGTTGAATATAGTTAAGAGGTAGAGGATTGATTGCATTTGAAACGCATGTGCACCACTGACTCCTGTTTTCTATGTCCCACAATATGGGGCCCAAGCCGGTGTATGAATAAAGTAAACAGCATGGTTTGGGGTGCCCTGGAGTGTTGGCCTGGGGCTAGAATGGGTTCAACAATCATAACTAACAATGCCAAGATGACACTGAAATGTGGCAACCCTCTGCATGCTCTTCGCAAAGGAGGATCTAATATTATCCATTACAATCAGCCGTGATCACATTGAAGTGGCTCAAAGGGCCGAGTGGCCTACTTCTGTACCTATTTTGTATGTTTCTATGTTTCTCTACTTTTTCAAACCTCTTTCCCTTTTGCTCTGCTACTATCCTTGAGTTTGACTTGATGGTATTATCTGATCTATTTGGAGAGCATGCCAAACAAAGCTTTTTACAGCACCTCGGTACACGTGACTATAATAAACCTCAACCAGTAGATTTGCTGCATATTAACATCTGCCTCTGGCTGTAACAGTAGCATGATCAAGCACATTTTATAACCAACTGTCAACTATAACCAAACGTGGGTAAAAAAAAACGTTTAAACCTCCTCCTACTTCAGTCTTCCTTTTAATTTACCGGTAGATTAATTTTGATAAATCCTCGGAAAGTAATTCTGTAAAATATAACGCCCTGTTGCCTTAAAGTGATAACCACCTTGGCAGCTTCTTTGACAACCTTCAAGCAGATGAATAGTTAAGCAACATGATGATCAGATTTTTACATTTATTGCACAAAGGCTGACAATGGTGTTTAACATATAAACGATACGTCAGTTCCAGACCTCCGTCCATAACTGAAACCAAAATATGTAACATATGGCAAAAACAGGAAAGCAGACTATTATCTAAATGGTGGCCGACTAGGAAAAGGGGAGATGCAGCGAGACCTGGGTGTCATGGTACACCAGTCATTGAAAGTGGGCATGCAGGTGCAGCAGGCAGTGAAGAAAGCGAATGGTATGTTAGCTTTCATAGCAAAAGGATTTGAGTATAGGAGCAGGGAGGTTCTACTGCAGTTGTACAGGGTCTTGGTGAGACCACACCTGGAGTATTGCGTACAGTTTTGGTCTCCAAATCTGAGGAAGGACATTATTGCCATAGAGGGAGTGCAGAGAAGGTTCACCAGACTGATTCCTGGGATGTCAGGACTGTCTTATGAAGAAAGACTGGATAGACTTGGTTTATACTCTCTAGAATTTAGGAGATTGAGAGGGGATCTTATAGAAACTTACAAAATTCTTAAGGGGTTGGACAGGCTAGATGCAGGAAGATTGCTCCCGATGTTGGGGAAGTCCAGGACAAGGGGTCACAGCTTAAGGATAAGGGGGAAATCCTTTAAAACCGAGATGAGAAGAACTTTTTTCACACAGAGAGTGGTGAATCTCTGGAACTCCCTGCCACAAAGGGTAGTCGAGGCCAGTTCATTGGCTATATTTAAGAGGGAGTTAGATGTGGCCCTTGTGGCTAAGGGGATCAGGGGGTATGGAGAGAAGGCAGGTACGGGATACTGAGTTGGATGATCAGCCATGATCATATTGAATGGCGGTGCAGGCTCGAAGGGCCGAATGGCCTACTCCTGCACCTAATTTCTATGTTTCTATGTTTCTAACTGATACGTCCAGTTCCAGTTGGAACCCATCTTCAGCCGGAAGACAAATTCTGAAAGTTCAGATTTGGAACATCTTAATTTAGAAACACTTAAACAAGATGTTTTCTTTGTGTTCAAACAGTTCAGGCCAAAACAAATCAACACTGGCGGAGATTTGGAACTGAAGTACTCTTTCATGTAGCATCTTCTTTCAACACTTTAATACTAATTTGCCTTCAGGAGTGATGACAATCTAAAACGTAATTTACAATTCATCAAACAAAATGTTTATTATAATGTATACTTGAATCATTCCACCATAAAAAAATTATATGCACTATCTGACAAAGAAATAAAGGAAGTAATCTTGGATATCTTCAAGTTTGCTCGGTATGAAAACATCAAGATTTCCCCCCATTTTGGAATTACTAAAATGAAATATATTTCATGAAAATAGATTAACCCTGCCTATTACAAAAATTGAAATGCATTTCCATGAAAAGAAATCAATCCTGTCTTAGCTGAAGAGCTGAATACAGTTAGCAAAGAAAACAAAGGAAATAGTGAATTAATATAAGTTGGAGAGCAATTTGGAAAAAAAAGTACAGATAATTTAAAAACATAAGCATTTGTTGAAATCTACTGGACCTATTCCCATTGACTAATGTGCTTTGCCAATTAATGACAGCAATTCTGTTACCTCCACAGCTGTCAAATACAAAATGTAGCAGCCTGTTTGTTCTGCTACACTTATCTTTTTACAAAAAAATCATATCTTCACGGTTTGCCTTACCGTGACTAACTTCTCAAAAACATAATTCAAAGTACTGAACTTTAAATTTACCACCTGCCACAGGTAGTTAGGATTCAAAATCAGATCTCTGGATTCATGTTCCAGGTTGCTGATAGTAGCTTAACCACTAAGCCAATCTTGTGCAAGCAGTCTAATAAAAAGATAGTTTCAATTATAGTAGCAATCCCGGAGACTGAAAAATAGATGGGGATTTTGATCCAAACCACACTGCATTATTCAATTTGAAATTTACACTGCACAGTATACTTATTGGATGTGGCTAACTATGTCTCCCCCCTTTGTATCACCATCCATGGTACCTACCCATGTGCTTGATCTGAACTCCAGTGGCATGGACTACATGGCATCTGGCAGTGCAGTGAGCAGGTTCAACCCTAAAACTGATCTAAAGCTATGGTTGTAAAACGTTGCCTTCAGCTTTTTTAATGATCTCACTCACAAGCATTATAACTCCTCAGGTTCCTATTAAATCTTTCCCTCCCTCACCAAAACCTATGTCCTCTGGTTCTTGATTCCCCTACTCTGGGTAAACATTGTGCATTTACCCTATTTATTCCTCTCATGGCCTTTTCCATATGAATGGACACAAAGTGCCGGAGCAACTCGGTAGGTCAGGCCACATCTCCTGAGAACATGGATAGATGATGTTTCATGTTTGAAGAAGAATCTCGACCTGGAAAGTTATCTATTCTTGTTCTCCAGAGATACTGCTTGAGCTGCTGAGCTACTCCAGCATAGATAGACACTAAATTTTAGAGTAACTCAGAGTGACAGGCAGCATCTCTGGGTAGAAGGAATGGGTGACGTTTCGGATCGAGACCCTTCTCCAGACTGAGAGGAGCGGGCAACCAGAGATATGTGAGGGTAAGGTGTGCACTTTGTGACCTTTTGTGCATTAACCGGAATGCGTAGATCCTTATTTTTACCTGAAATACATAATTGTTTTGTAAAATCTCATTGATGCACTAATACCTTTCATGGAGGAAAACTGCTAGTCTTGCCCAGCCAGCCCTATATGGTACATCAAACCCAACAAGATGATTTACTCTAAAACAGTCTCCTTAACTGAGGACAATCAGGAGTGCAAAATAATACAAGCAATGATTTAAAGATCCAGTGATGTAATAATGAAGCAAATATCATTAGTAAAGTAGACCTGACTGTTCTAGGCTTGTTTCCAAAGGTAGGCCAAAGCCCTGCACTGCTATCCAGAGACTATAATAGCCAGATCAATAGAAGGAACATAATTATTGAAAAATACTCCTATGGAGGGCTGTTTATATTTTTGCTCCAACTCTAGCTATTTATGGCAGATTTTCACAAGGCCTTGTTTAATCCCACATTGGTTTCAGCTAATGCCTATCAGGTGTTGGGTCAATACCCCAAAGAACATCCCGTTGCTTCTAAGATAGATGCAAAAAGCTGGAGTAACTCAGCGGGTCAGGCAGCATCTCTGGAAAAAAATAATAGGTGATGTTTCTTCAGACAGAGTCAGGGGAGAGGGAAACTAGAGGAATCTCATTTCTCCAGAGATGCTGCCTGACCTCCCCACCACCGAAGGGATTTATCGAAGTCGCTGCCACAAAAAGGCAGTCAACATCATCAGAGACCCACACCATCCTGGCCATATACTCATTTCACCACTGCCATCTGAAGAAGGTACAGGAGCCTGAAAACTAACGTCCAGGTTTAGGAACAGCTTCTTCCCTTCAGCCATCACGCTATTAAACATGACAACAGATAAGTTCTGAACTTACCTTCGCACAATATTCTATGTTCGAAGATAAGCTTAGAGGAACTCAATGGGTCAAAGAGCATCTGTGAATAGAATGGATAGAATGGATAGATTACATTTTGCGTCGGGACTAAAGACTTCAGTGTGAAGAAACATCTAATTTCAATTGATATTTTATCCAAACTGGATACATTTCGGGTTAACAAGTCCGTTTGCATTTCGGCAGATCATTTGACAACTTTATTTAATACATTATTTATCTTTGGACTTTCTAATGCATTAATTCTTCAAACTAGTAACAGGGCATAGTGGAAAAACTGCAAGCTTTCAACTATGCTAATACCTAATGCTTTGTTATGAAATTTGTAAGAATTTGGGGCGGCACGGTGGCTCAGCTGTAGAGTTGCTGCCTTATGGGGCTTTTTCACGGGGCGACTTGACGCAAGAGTTAACCAGAGTTTAACATCGTGGGAACCTCGTGCGATAACAGTACGGCATCCGTGGACCACCGCGGCGCTAACGGCAGGTAATTGTGTAACTTGGTGACTCGGGAGAAAATTCAAGCAAGTTTGAATTTCTCCAAGAGTGACTTGTACACTTGTGGTTGAGCGTTGTAACATTATATGAACGTAGTGGCCAGTGCGATATCCGTGCGATATCCGTAATAACTCTTGCGGTTACCGTGGGAACTCCTGCTAACGGTAAACCCGGAAGCTGGACAGAGGGGACAGAAGGTGAGTAAAAATTGTCTTCTGTGGGATTGAATTTAAAAAATAAAGATTTGCATCCGCATATGGACATCAACTTATTCATGAGTTATGTTAATGAGATTCAAGAATCTTTAAAAGGGACTTTACTGAAAGGTTACGCATTTTTAGGGTCCGTGAGAAAATTTCCACATGTACTTCTTTGAGAGATACAGCTCGGAGTCCTCGCCGACTAGCGATCGATGCCTTTCCGAAGCGGTCCGGAACGCTACCAATCAATGTTCTCCAGAGACCCGTGTAAGGAGTGAACTGCACATGCTGGTTTAAATCGAAGACAGACACAAAAAGCTGGAGTAACTCAGCGAGTCAAGCAGCATCTCTGGAGAAAAATAGGTGATGTTTCGGGACGAGACACATCTTCAGACTCAATTCCGATTAGGATGTCTGAAGAAGGGTTCCGATTCGAATCCCCCCCCCCCCCCCCCCCCCAACTCCCACCCACATACACAAATGCTGGAGAAACTCAGCGGGTGCAGCAGCATCTATGGAACGAAGGAAATAGGCAACGTTTCGGCCCGAAAAGTAGCCTATTTCTTGTGCATGTGTCGGAAGGAACAGCAGATGCCGGTTTAAAGAGAATGCTGGAGTAACTCGACGGCAGGCAGCATCTCTGGGGAGAAGGAA
Source organism: Amblyraja radiata (assembly GCF_010909765.2). Taxonomy (NCBI): domain Eukaryota; kingdom Metazoa; phylum Chordata; class Chondrichthyes; order Rajiformes; family Rajidae; genus Amblyraja; species Amblyraja radiata. The sequence goes on along the minus strand of NC_045958.1, from coordinate 1,935,438 downwards.
TGGGTGACATTTCGGGTCGAGACCCTTCTGATATGCTGCCTGTCCCGCTGAGCTACATGTTGTGTCTATCTTCGTTTTAATCCAGCATCTGCAGTTCCTTCCTGGCCGAACCCGATTGAAAGATGAGAGGCTGGGCGATAGAGCACTGGGTGTGACAAGGATCAGGCTTCAGTAAGCAAAGTAAAGAGAGGTGGCAACGTTATGGAAATGAAGCGGGTAATCCGAGTGATGGCGAGACGGTATCCTCTAATGTGTCGGGAAGAACTGTAGATGTTGGTTTGCACCGATGATAGACACAGTAATACTGGAGACAGACATAAAATACTGGACGGGCAGCATCTGGATAAAAGGAATGGGTGATGTTTCGGGACGAGACTCTGAAGAAGGGTCTCGAACTGAAACGTCACACATTCCTTCTCTCCAGAGATGCTGCCCGTCCCGCTGTGTTACTCCAGCATTTCGTGTCTATCTTCCGTATGCTCTGTGATGGTCATCTCGGAGTCAAGTGGCAACCCTGGTTTGTAGACACGAGGAACTGCAGATGCAGGAATCACGAGCAAAACACAGAGCGTTGGACAAGCCTGACCCTTTGAGTTCCTCCATCACTTTGTGTTGAAGTCAGGTCTGGACATTGCTTGGCTCAGTCTCAGGCGCCGGCTAACTAGGAAGGTCGACTCAAAGTCCAGCACTAACACTCAAGAAATAACGTTTGCAGCCTGATGTTCCCAATATTTAATTGAAATCATTAATAAAGTAAATAAATAGATACCGGTCTAATCAGTATCTACGGGATTGGACAGGCTAGATGCAGGAAGAATGTTCCCGATGTTGGGGGAGTCCAGAACCAGGGTCCCAGTTTTACAGTCTACCGTGGGAACTCTTTAACTCAGTAAAGTAAAGTAGCCTTTATTGTCATATCAGCGCACAGGCAGCAGTTGATTGTTGCTCTATTCAGTTTCCCAGGGGATCGGGACGGGACTGGAGTTGGGAGGGAAAGGTGGGGGAGTCGAGGGAGAGGAGGGGGAGACAGATGGGGGTGTCTTCATTTACTGGCGGCGGGTGTCTGTCACTGAAACAGGCAGGTGAGATTTCACATCCACCTTGTGTGTGCCTCTCTCTCTCTCTCTCTCCCTCCCTCCCTCTTACACAGGCTGAGAGACTCTGCCTCTGTGAGTGTACGTCTCTTTCTCCCCCTCTCCCACACACAGTAAAAGACCAAGGTACTGTGCTCAGTGCATCTGTGTCTCCCACATATACAGTAAAACATCTCCAAATGAGCCAATTCAACCAAGGGAGGATATTTATAGTGTGTGAAAAAAAAGTGACATCATTTGTGCCACGTGATGATTTAACAACACTTCACAATGTTCATTCAAGATTTAACGGGAAAGCTCGGGAGACGGACAAGTCACTCGCACAAATAACGGAAATGCCGAGTACCGTGGGAACTCTTTATCTACCCCCACGGTATATCGTGTGATATCGTGCTAGACCACGACCACTTCACTCTGGTTACATCTTGCGTCAAGTCGCCCCGTGAAAAAGCCGCATTACAGCACCAGTGACCCGGGTTTGATCCTGACTATGGGTGCTTGTCTGTACGGAGTTTGTACGTTCTTCCCGTGACCACGTGGGTTTTCTCCGAGATCTTCGGTTTATTCCCACATTCCAAAGACATACAGGAAATGCTATACTTGCTGCTTTACCTCCCCCCTCAACTCCATCCAAGGACCCAAGCAGTCTTTCCAGGTGAGGCAGAGGTTCACCTGCACCTCCTCTAACCTCATCTACTGCATCCGCTGCTCTAGGTATCAACTGCTCTACATCGGTGAGACAAGTGCAGGCTTGACGATCGCTTCACCCAACACCTCCGCACAGTCCGCATTAACCAACCCAATCTCCCGGTGGCTCAGCACTTTAACTCCCACTCCCATTCCGAATCGACCTTTCTGTCCTGGGCCTCCTCCATGGCCAGAGTGAGTCCCACCGCAAATTGGAGGAGGGCACCTCATATTTCACTTGAGCAGTTTACACCCCAGCGGTATGCACATTGACTTCTCCAATTTCAGGTAGTCCCTGCTTTCTCCCTCCTTCACCCCCCTTTTCCCAGCTCTCCCACAGCCCACTGTCTCTGCCTCTTCCTTTCTTCTTCCGCCACCCCACCCCCACATCAGTCTGAAGAAGGGTCTCGACCAGAAACGTCGCCTATTCCTTCGCTCCATAGATGCTGCCTCACCCGCTGAGTTTCTCCAGCATTTTTGTCTACCAAAGACATACAGACTGTAGGTTAATTGGCTTGGTGTAAATGTAAATTGTCCATAGTGTGTGGAGGATAGTGTGTTAGTGTGCGGGGATCACTGGACAGTGCAGTCCATGTGGGCCCCAGGGCCTGTTTCACTGCCGTATCTCTAAACTAAAAAACTAATGACTCCCCGTACTTCAATGTATCCTTCCTAGTTTATTTACACAAAGCCTTTGAGGAAGCCATTTGTTTACTCTCTGTCCTACCTTGCATTTTAGCACGTACCATAGCAGCTGATTCTACAATAATGAATGCCCAGTTTGGCATTTCAGTCTGGTGGCCTTGAGATAGGGGTCAACTAATGGGTATGCACAGTCTGAGACTCTCCTAGAAACAGATGTAAACAAAAGTTAATCTTTGTCACAGCTAATCCATGGACTATTTACCAGCTCCTTCTGTTTAATGCTGCACAGTTTTTTCTTTCACCTAATTAAGGTGCATTACTCCTGTTTAACCTTTAAACGAATAAGGTCTAAATGTCTGAACAAATTCAAATGTCTGTCAAAATAACATTCATCATTCATCATCGTTGAATATGTTAGTGACGCAGTGGTGCTGGTTTCCAATGGGAACGGTGACGGACGCACCACACATCTCTGTCCTCCAGTTCCTACGGACTTCCGCCGCTGGAAGTATAGGATTTTGGTGTGTGTGTGCTTTATCATTATTCCTTACAATGCTGTGTACGACAGTGATCACAACTTCTACTGAAGTGTGGATGGCCGTTGGCTCGCTAGAAGCTCATCCGCACTTTGACAAGTCTTGTTTTTGGTCCTGCTGGGGGTCCACAGCCCCCTCCTCACCTGGCAAACCAGGTGGGGGAGACGGTTTAGTCGCCGACTATCCGACCATGGAGTAGGTAGCACGGGATTACATGGTAATTAGTATGGTAATTACATACTAATATTTAACACATTCGTATGACATTTTCCTTCACAAATTCTTCAGTGGTGTTCACATTTTTATTTGAAACTAGGGTTGAGGGCTCACTCCATAATATCACAAACAGCCTCTGGTCTTTAGTTTTAATAAACATTGTATTTGGATCAATTAAAAATCGATAAAGCAATTCCACACAGACGTTTAGTTCCACAATCCTACTACTGAGAATTAAAACTAGATTCATTCTCAACCTGCTTATAGCGCTCAAATGACAAATTAAAGGGAAAATTCTCCTTTTGTTTCAAAAATGATATATTTGCGATTCGGTGGTTTACAAACAAAATTCACTTCCACGCATTATGAGCTCTATTTGGCCTGACTATATTGGAACATTACAAAAGTAGTTGCCATCATTGTCAGAATTAGAGAAAGTAATTTTATCTCAATTGTATAAACACTGCATAGATTTTAATTCTCTCCACCATTGTAATCAAACCACAACTAGAGAGCAGTGCTGAACTACTATCTACCTCTTTGATGACCCCCAGACTATCCTTGATCAGATTTTGCTGGCTTTACCTTGCATGAAACGTTTTTCTTTATCATCAACACTAGGTATCTGGGGTTATGGGGAGAAGGCAAGAGAATGGGGTTAGGAGGGAGAGATAGATCAGCCATGATTGAATGGCAGATAGACTTGATGGGCCGAATGGCCTAATTCAACTCCTATTCCTTATGACCTTATGTATCTATATACTATAAATGGATCGATTGTAATCATGTATTGTCTTTCTGCTGACTGTTGAGCATGCAACAAAAGCTTTTCACTGTACCTTGGTACACATGACAATAAACTAAACTGAAACAGTACCTTTATTTATTTTGGAATAAATGTTCCGCGCCTTTAGCTTCTGTAATACTTGTGCCTCTTTGCTAGGACTCTGACCTTGAAGTCCAATGTTGGTGGGGTCGAACCCCAAATTCTAAGCATTAAACTAAGTTTGGCTTTCCAATGTACTACCTAGGAAGTGTCAGACTATTGGAAATGTCGCCATGATGTTAAACCACAGCCTCGTATGTCCTTGAGTGGAATCGAATAGGAACATTTTATTTAAGAATGCTGGTAAAATTTACCTTTCATATAACATCAATAAAATAGATTACCTGGCATCAAAGCTGTTTGCATGTCTTTACTGCATGGAAGTGACCTGAGAATTCAAGATTCAAGAGAGTTTATTGTCCTGTGTCCCAGATAGGACAATGAAATTCTTGCTTTGCTTCAGCACAACAGAATATAGTAGGCATGAATAAATACAGAACAGAACAGATCAGTGTGACCATATACCAATGAATATATATATATATACACACATAAGTAAACAGATAAAGTGCAATGGGCTATTAATGGTCAAAGTTTTGTGTGAGTTGAGTTTAATAGTCTGATGGCTGTGGGGAAGTAGCTATTCCTGAACCTGGATGTTGCAGATTTCAGGCTCCTGTACCTTCTACCTGAAGGCAGAGGAGAGATGAGTGAGTGGCCAGGATGGTGTGGGTCTTTGATGATGTTGGCAGCCTTTTTGTGGCAGCGACTGCGATAGATCCCCTCGATGGTGGTGAGGTCAGAGCCGGTGATGGACTAGTAAGTACTTACAACTTTTTGCAGTCTTTCCCAATAAAGGAATTGTCCGTGGACCTCCGAGACAGGATTGTGTCGAGACACGGATCTGGGGAAGGATATAAAACAATTTCTGCAGCATTGCAGGTCCCAAAGAGCACAGTGGCCTCTGTCATTTTTAAATGTAAGAACTTTGAAACCACCAGGACCCTAGAACTGGCCGTCCGGCCAAACTGAGCAATCGGGGGGGGGGAAGGGCCTTGGTCAGGGAGGTGACCAAGAACCCAATGCCACTCTGACAGAGCTCCAGAGTTTCTTTGTGGATATGGGAGAACCTTCCAGAAGGACAACTATATCTTCAGCACTCCACCAATCAGACCTTTATGGTAGAGTGGCCACTCCTCAGTAAAAGTCACATGACAGCCCACTTGGAGTTTGACAAAAGGCATGAGAAACAAGATTCTCTGGTCTGATGAAATCAAGATTGAACTCTTTGGCCTGAATGCCAAGTGTCACGTCTGGAGAAAACCAGGCACCGCTCAACACCTGGCCAATACCATACCTACAGTGAAGCATGGTGGTGGCAGCATCATGCTGTGGGGATGTTTTTCAGCGGCAGGAACTGGGAGACTAGTCAGGATCGAGGGAAAGATGAACAGAGCAGAGCACAGAGAGATCCTTGATGAAAACCTGCTCCAGAGAGTTCAGGACCTCAGACTGGGGCAGAGGTTCACCTTCCAACAGGACAATGACCCTAAGCACACAGCCAAGACAACGCTTTGTGTCATGTCTGTGAATGACCTTGAGTGGCCCAGCCAGAGCCCGGACTTGAACCCGATCGAACATCTCTGGAGGGACCTGAAAATAGCTGTGCATTGACGCACCCCATCCAACCTGACAGAGCTTGAGAGAATCTGCAGAGAAGAATGGGAGAAATTACCCAAATACAGGTGTGCCAAGCTTGTAGCATCATACCCAAGAAGACTTGAGGCTGTAATCGCTGCCAAAGGTGCCTCAACAAAGTACTGAGTAAAGGGTCTGAATACTTATGTAAATATGATATTTCAGTTATTTCTTTTTAATTAGAGGTCTCGGAGGTCCACGGACAAGAGTACAGAGGAGATTTACTAGAATGTTACCTGGGTTTCAACAACTAAGTTACAGAGATAGGTTGAATAAGTTAGGTCTTTATTCTCTGGAGCGCAGAATGTTAAGGGGGGACTTGATAGAGGTCTTTAAAATGATGAGAGGGATAGACAGAGTTGATGTGATCAAGCTTTTCCCTTTGAGAATAGGGAAGATTCAAACAAGAGGACATGACTTCAGAATTAAGGGACAGATGTTTAGGGGTAACATGAGGGGGAACTTCTTTACTCAGAGAGTGGTAGCTGTGTGGAATGAGCTTCCAGTGGAAGTGGTGGCGGCAGGTTCGTTGGTATCATTTAAAAATAAATTGGATAGGCATATGGATGAGAAGGGAATGGAGGGTTATGGTATGAGTGCAGGCAGGTGGGACTAAGGGAAAAAAGTTGTTCGGCACGGACTTGTAGGGCCGAGATGGCCTGTTTCCGTGCTGTAATTGTTATATGGTTATAATTACTTTTCAAAAATTTCTAAACACGTGTTTTCGCTTTTTTATTATGGGGTATTGTGTGTGGTTTGATGATAAAAAAAAAAGAATTTAATCCATTTTAAAATAAGGCTGTAACGTAAAAAAATGAGGAAAAGGTGAAGGGGTGTGAATACTTTCTGAATGCACTGTGTTCAAGTCAAGTCAAGTTTTATTCGTCACTTGCACATAAAGTGCAGTGAAATGAATTTGCCAGCAGCGGTACAATAATAAAAAAGAACACACAATACACAATAAAAATTTAACACAAACATCCACCACGGCATTCATCACTGTGGTGGAAGGCATAAAATTTGGCCAGTCCTCCATTTTCCCCCGTGGTCGAGACCTCAACCCTCTGCTGTGGGCGTCCAGATGTGTAGACAAGGTAAATCCAGGTAAGTCCTGAATCGGTGCTTCCCTACCGGAGACCGCGGCTTCAGGTTGGTGTAGGCCGCAGGTCGTAGATTTAAAGTCCTCGCCGCGCCGCAGCAAGAAGCGCCGCAGACTGCAGGGCCGGCGGTCGGAGCTCCCCTCCAGGGATCCCAGGCGAGGGTCCCCCCTCAGGATGGTAAGTCCACGCCGAAGTTGGCCGCGGGCCGACGGTCGGAGCTCTCATGCAGTATTCCTGCGTATTCCTCTCACGCAGTGAATTCTTCTTTGTTAAATACAGAAATTTCCTTCCGTGCTATTGTGAGATTATTATTGAAATTTGCCATTAAAATGTTGAAATTTAACACTTTCGGAAACAATATGGAAAAGTTTGTGTTTTCATTTGTTCATGGAAGAATATGAGCAACTACAGCGTTTGTATCCATTTCTTTTGTGGCAGTGGTGGTGAATCACCTTGAACCAATGCAGCCTGCATGGTGAACATGGGGTGTTCCAGTGATGACAGAGTGAGGAACAGCAGTAATGTACGAACAAGGAACTGCAGATGCTGTTTTGTACCAAAGGTAGACACAAAATGCTGGAGTAACTCAGCAGGTTAGGTTGATTCTGCAGAGAAAATGAATAGGTGACTTCCTGGTCAGGACCCAAAACGTTACCTATCCATTTTCCCAAGGGGTGCTGCCTGACCCGCTGAGTTACTCCTGCATTTAGTGTCTATCTTTGAGGAACAGCAATATATTTCTGTCAGGACAGAATCTGATTTTTTTTTTAAGGGTGACCATGTTAAAATTCCCTCATTTTCATAATAAATATAATTCCTGGATTTTAAAGAATAGATTGAAAATGTTTGAGCCTTTTTGGCCTAAAATGATGTAAGTTAGAGTTCACTTCGAAATGAAAGTAAGAATGTATGAACAGTCTAATGTGAAGATAAGTGAACATTATTTGGAAGTTCCAACTGAATATAAAGCTTGGTTTTGTTCCTACCGTCTATAATTGTATGGAATGCCAATGAGAAAATGTCTGCTTCTAGTTTGATTTATAAATGATATTAACAATCTGATGAGAAAATATGACTTTGTACCATACTATGATGCAGCATTGGTATGTTTGGAAAATATGCAACATTTGAAGGGAAGATTGAAATGATATCATCCATCAAGATGCCATAACTTAATTCTTAATAAAAAAGTTGCACTCCATTATATAATTATCTTATAATTTTCCTACAATAAGTCCTTGTCAGATGCTGTTAACTAGAGAAGAACAGTAACGTTACTATCCCAATGATATCATGAATATATTTTACTTAAAAACAACTTAAATCTAGGTTTTAATTTTAGTTTTAGAGATACAGCGCGGAAACAGGCCCTTCAACACACCGAGTCTGCACCGTCCAGCGATTCCTGCACATTAATACTACCCTACACACACTAGGGATAATTTTTTACATTTATACCAAGCCAATTGACCTCTAAACCTGTACGTCTTTGGACTGTGGGAGGAAACCGAAGATCTCGGAGAAAACCCACGCAGGTTACGGGGAGAACGTGTAAACTCCACACAGAGTCTTGTGTCTATCTTGGTTTAAACCGAAGATAGATGCAAAATGCTGGAGTAACTCAGTGGGACAGGTAACATCTCTGGAGATAAGGAATAGATGACGTTTCCGGTCAAGACCCTTCACATCTGTGGAAGGAATGGGCAGATCATGTTTTGGGTCAGGGCCCCTTTTCAGGCTGATTGTAGGAGGAAGCTGGAAAAGAGAGGTGGGGTTGGGGCAAAGCAAGTGATAGGTGGATACAGGTGAGGGTCGGCAGTTGGCAGATGAATGGAGTCGGTGACAAAAGTGTGTCACATAATGAACATCTAGGAGCGGAAAAGAATGCAGAAGGTTGTGACCACTGCCCAGTCCATCACTGGCTCTGACCTCCCCACCATCGAAGGGATCTATCGCAGTCGCTGCCTCAAAGGCAGCCAACATCATCAAGGACCCACACCATCCTGGCCACACACTCATCTCTCCGTTGCCATCGGGAAGAAGGTACAGGAGCTTGAAATCTGGTACATCCAGGTTCAGGAACAGCTCTTCCCCACAGCCATCAGGCTATTAAACACGACATCAAACAAACTCTGAACTATAACAGCCTATTGCACTTTATCTGTTTATTTATGTGTATATATATGGTCTATGCCATATAGACACACTGATCTGATCTGTATTATGCTTACAATACTCTGTTGTGCTGCAGCAAGCAAGAATTTCATTGTCCTATCTGGGACACATAACAATAAAACTCTTGACTTGACTTGAAAGAAGAGGAGGAATAAAGAGAGAGGGATTATGGGTTGAAGGGGTGGGGGGAAGAGGGGAGAAATGGGAAACATGTGGCTGCAGCATGGGAGATGAGCATATGGAGCATGGTGAGCAGGGCGGTGGTATATTGTCCTTCTGCAGTTGTACAGGGCCCTAGTGAGAACATCCCTGGAGTATTGTGTGCAGTTTTGGTCTCCAAATTTGAGGAAGGACATTCTTGCTATTGAGGGAGTGCAGCATAGGTTCACAAGGTTAATATGGCGGGACTGTCATAAGCTGAGAGAATGGAGTGGCTGGGCTTGTATACTCTGGAATTTAGGATGAGAGGCGATCTTATTGAAATATATAAGATTATTAAGGGTTTGGGCACACTAGAAGCAGGAAACATGTTGGAGGAGTCCGATGTTGGGGGAGTCCAGAACCAGGGGCCACAGTTTAAGAATAAGGGGTGAGCCATTTAGAATGGAGATGATGAAACTTTTTCACACAGAGTTGTGAGTCTGTGGAATTCTCTGCCTCAGGGCTGAAAGAGCTATTAGTCAAAACTAATAGTCAAATCTAAAATGGAGTCGTTCTTCTACAAAAGCATGGACTAGTAGAACAAAGAATGGCTCGGTGTCAAGTCTGAATGACTTTGTAAATTGAATGAACACAATATGGAGGACAGGTTGTCTTTTCAATAAAGACATTAAGATGGCAGCCTGCAGCAATAACATGTGCTTCATTCAAGGCCATGAAGAAGCCAAGATTGAAAAAACAGCTAGCTGACGCTCCAGAGATTTTTTTTTTCAATTCAATTCAATTCAACTTTAATGTCATTGCACAAATACTGAGTATCGGTACAACGAAATGCAGTTTTGCGTCAGTCCGTAGTAGTGCAATATAGAAATTTAAAAAAAAGAGGATACAGAACAATAAAAAATGCAGAATAATTAAACAATGGGGACGGAGGGATCGGAGGAATCTATCGGCGGGACTCCGAGTTCAGCAATGCGATGGTATGATTGTAGAAGCTGTTCCTCATCCTACTGGTACGAGACCTGAGGCTCCTGTACCGCCTCCCTGATGGGAGGAGGGCAAACAGTCCATGATTGGGGTGGGAGGGGTCTTTAATGATCTTCCCAGCTCGTTTCAGACACCGTTTTCGGTGGAGGGCATCCATGGCAGGGAGCGGGGCGCCGATGATGTGCTGCGCGGTTTTCACCACCCGTTGTAGTGCCTTCCTGTCCGCAACAGTGCAGCTGCTGTACCATACCGTGAAGCAGGCGGTCAGGATGCTCTCGATGGTACACCTGTAGAAGTTGGTCAGGATCTGGGGGGACAGGTGGGCTTTCATGAGCCTCCTCAGGAAGTAAAGGCGCTGCTGTGGCTTTTTGATCAGCTTGGAGGTGTTGAGGGACCAGGACAAATCCTCCGAGATGTGTACCCCAAGGAATTTGTAGCTGGAGACGCGCTCCACCTCAGTCCCGTTTATATGGATGGGGGTATGTCTGCCCCCTCTGACCTTCCTGAAGTCGACAATAAGTTCCTTCGTCTTCTTGGAGTTGAGGACGAGGTTATTATTGGCACACCAGGTTGTCAGGTGCTGGACCTCCTCTCGGTAGGCTGACTCATCGTTGTCACTGATCAGTCCTACCACCGTGGTGTCGTCAGCAAACTTAATGATGGCGTTGGATCCGTACTTAGGGATGCAGTCGTGGGTGAAGAGGGAGTAGAGGAGAGGGCTGAGCACACAGCCCTGTGGCACGCCGGTGTTCAGTGTTATAGTGGTGGAGTTGAGGTTGTTGACCCTAACAGACTGTGGTCTGTTGGTGAGGAAATCCAGTGTCCAGTTGCAGAGGGAGGTGGAGATGCCAAGCCCGCTGAGTTTGGTGATCAAGCTGGCGGGGATGACAGTGTTGAAAGCGGAGCTGAAATCAATGAACAGCAACCTGATGTAGGAGTTGTTGTTGTCCAGGTGGGTCAGGGCAGAGTGTAGGGCCGCCGATATGGCGTCCTCTGTAGACCTGTTGGCCCGGTAGGCAAACTGATGGGGGTCCAGTGTGGGGGGGAGGCTGGCTTTGAGGTGAGCCAAGATCAGCCGCTCAAAGCACTTAGCAATGACAGGGGTGAGTGCCACTGGGCGGAAATCGTTGAGGCTCCCTGTGGCTGACTGTTTGGGCACTGGCACAATGGTTGATGTCTTGAGGCAAGTGGGGACAAACCCTGGGCCAGTGAGTGATTGAAAATGTCGGTAAAGACTTGGGATAGTTGTCCAGCACATGCCCTAAGCACCCGGCCAGGGATGCCATCGGGGCCGGCAGCTTTGCGCTCATTCACCTTGCTCAGTGCATCTTGTACAGCAGAGGTGGAGAGACTGAGGGGTTGTTCATTTGGGGGTGGAGCAACTTTGATGGCTGGGGTTTTGTTGTCCCGGTCAAAGCGAGCATAGAAATGGTTTAGCTCGTCAGGAAGGGTGGCGTTGTCTGGGGGAGGGGTGTTAACTTTCTGGTAATCGGCAAGGGATTTGATTCCTTGCCACATGCGCCTGGGGTCAGAGTTGTTATGGAAGTGCTCCTCAATCCGCCGTTTGTGATTGAGTTTGGCATTCCTGATTCCCATTTTCAGATTGGCCCTGGATGAGCTGTATCCCTCAGCGTCGCCAGATCTGAAAGCGGCATCGCGAGCCTTCAGCAGGAGTCTGACCTCCCTGCTCATCCACGGCTTCTGGTTAGGGAAGGTCTTTATTTCTTTGTGGGTAGTGACATTATCGGTGCAGAATTTTATATAGTCCATAACTGTTGAGGTGTATGAGTTGATGTCCACTTGTGAATTGAAGGTGGACTGGGTAGCAAACAGACTCCAGTCTGTCTGCTGAAACTGCTGCTGTAAAACAGAGACAGCCCCCTCAGGCCAGACCTTCACTGTCCTCGTGGTAGGTTTCACACGTCTGATCAGAGGTGTGTATTTGGGGAGCAGGAACAGAGAGAGGCGGTCAGACTGACCAAGGTGGGGGAGGGGGAGGGCTTTGTAGGCTTCAGTAATATTAGTGTAAACTAAGTCCAGAATATTGTTTCCTCTGGTTGGGCAGGAAACATGCTGATGGAACCTGGGGAGTACAGTTTTGAGGTCGGAGTGGTTGAAATCACCCGCAACAATAAATGCCCCCTCTGGGTGAGCAGATAGATTTTTGCTGATAGCAGCTTGCAGCTCTTCCATTGCTAGCCTGGCATTAGCGTCCGGGGGTACATAGACTGCGGTGATAACAGTCGATGAGAATTCTCTTGGCAAATAGAAGGGCCTGCACTTTAACATCAGGTATTCCAGGTCAGCAGAGCAGTGGCTACCAATCCTAACGACGTCCGTACACCATGAGTTGTTCACATAGATGCACAGTCCGCCGCCCTTGGTCTTACCGGAGTCCTCCGCTGTTCTGTCGGCCCTGAAGACAGTGCGCCCCTCCAGCTCGATGGCGTTGTCCGGGATGTTGCCGTTGAGCCATGTTTCAGTAAAGACCATGGCGTTGCAGTCAGCGATCCGTCTGTGTGTGGTGATCCGCAGCCTTAGTTCATCGATTTTACTCACCAAGGATCGGACATTCGCGAGGAAAATGCTGGGCAGAGCTGGCTGTGTTATAACTTATTATTGGATGAGCTTGATTTGGACCCAACCTTCCTATCTTCTGAAAGGCTGCAGAATCTTTCAGTCATGCCATATTCAGACTTGGTAGGAGCAGTTTACTGATAAGAAAAATGTATAATTGTGCTAACTCTTCTTTGTTCTGTAAGTGGGAGCCCAAGAAGCACTGAGCAACGTTTGTGCTGATTATAGATCTTTTGCCACTCCCGTCTGACGAATGAATTAAAGATTGCCATGGTTTTTCTTTTAACAGTTTTTGTTGCTATCTACTTTTAAGAAACAAACTTTGACAGTGACCACCCAGTTCTCTGGATACTTTCAAGAACGAGCTAGATAGGGCTCTTAAAGACAGCAGAGTCAGGGGATATGGGGAGAAGACGGGAACAGGGTACTGATTGTGGATGATTAGCCATGATCATATTGAATGGTGGTGCTGGCTCGAAGGGCCGAATGACCTACTCCTGCACCTATTGTCTATTGTACCATAACAGCATTTAAAAGACATTTGAATAAGCAGATGGATAGGAAAGGTTTAGAGGGATATTGGATAGATGCTGGCAAATGGGACTAGCTAAGATAGGGCATCTAGGTCAGTATGGAGGAGTTGGGCCGAAGTCTATAAGACTCTATGACATGAGATAACTGCATTTTTATGGAGCAATATCTCAGTTATAGATATTATAGATTTATCTGTTATATATGGCCTGAGCCATTTATCTTCTTCCAGGAGTGTGACGAGGACCTCCTTGTTCCCTGTGGAAATACTTCTACTGCCCATCCTACTGTCCCCTCCCATGTATTCCTATTTATGAATGATTCCCAAGTCATAGCTGCAGGCACGGCATGCCTCATCTTTAAGGGATGCAGGCTGACTCTAAACCATGCAAGATTGCTTTTATTCTTGGTGCTAGCCACTCATGAAATTGCCCCTCCTGCTGAGATAATAAGCTGATAAATTGTAGTCAGCCCGGACAGGCAACATACTGGATCAATTATAATGAGCAAACAGCACACATTTGTTCCCCTGCCTACATCTGTCCGAATGGGTTAATCATCCATTGTTATCCATGTGACAATAGACAATAGGTGCAGGAGTAGGCCATTCGGGCTTTCGAGCCAGCACCGCATATTTGTGTCTATGTATAAGGAGATTACATTTTCATCCATTGTTTATGATTCTTAATGGATGATATTGTTCAGTTTTGTAACAATTTTTCATGTTTTAAAAGACGATATGGTGGACATGGTGCAAACCTAGCAGCAGTCACTGTGGGTATTTGGCTTCATGTTGCTTCCTGTGGTACGCTGAAAACACATGGCAATGCATGGAGGAAGACTGGTAAATAATTCAAATATTCATTAAACAATTGTACTTTTATTGTGTATTAATACTCATGTATAAATGGTATCTTCAGAAGAGGGAGTATTTATATTTTAATCATTCCATATGTGCAAGGCCAGCAGCATAATCAATGACGAGTCACACCCTGGCCACACCCTCTTCTCCCCTCTCCCATCAGGCAAAAGGTATAGAAGTGTGAAAGCTCACACCACCAGGTTCAGGGACAGTTTCTTCCCAGCTGTTATCAGGCAACTGAAGCATCCAACCACAACCAGAGAGCAGTCCTGAACTACTATCCTCCTCTTTGGTGACCCTCGGACTATCCTTGATCGGATTTTGCTGGCTTTACCTTGCACTGAACGTTATTCCCTTATCCCTAAATGGCCTGATTTGTAGTATTGCTCAGTCCGCAATAACCTACCTGACCTCCCGGTGGCTCAGCACTTCAACTCCCCCTCCCATTCCCAATCCGACCTCTCTGTCCTGGGTCTCCTCCATTGCCAGAGTGAGCAACAGCGGAAATTGGAGGAACAGCACCTCATATTCCGTCTGGGGTCCTTGCGTCCTTATGGCATTGAATTCTCCCAATTTGGCTAGCCCGTGCTGTCTCCTCCCCTTCCTTAACCCTCTAGCTGTCTCCTCCCACCCTCCCATCCGCCCACCCTCGGGCTCCTCCTCCTCCTCCCCTTTTCCTTCTTTCTTTCCCCACCCCCCATCAGTCTGAAGAAGGGTTTCGCCCCGAAACGTCGCCTATTTCCTTCACTCCATAGATGCTGCTGCACCCGCTGAGTTTCCCCAGCGATTTTGTGTACCTTTGGCCTGATTTGTAATCAGGTTCTGTATTTCTGATGACTGTATAACACGCAACAAAAGGCTTTTGACTGTACCTCGGTACATGTGACAATAATAATAAACTAAACTAACTAAACCAAACTAAACTTATGTGCCACCTACATGGGACAACAGACACAGCATGAGTATACTGCACTTGATTCTGAAGGAAAGTACGGTAATGTTTATCAGTTGCAAGAATCAAGAGAGTTAAAAGTGTTTAATTGTCAACTGAGCATTGAGATAACAAAGGACAAAGGACATTTATTGTCACATACACCAATTGGTGCAGTGAAATTTGTCTTGCCATGCAGCACACAGTCCGGAAGTGGCGGCGCTGGTGAACGGCTGCGGCTCGCCTGCAGTCCGTTTGTTTTTACTTTTTTGTGTTGTTTTTTTCGTTTTGTCTAGCTAAGTTTTTGGTTTTTTAGGTTTGTGTTATGTGTGGGGGGGGGGGGGGGGGGTTGGAACAGGGCTTGCTGTCTCTCCCTTTGGGGGAATGCGACTTTCTTGTCGTATCCCCCTTCTCTGCCTCCGTCTGCGCTGAGGCCTAATGGTGGAGCTGGCGACCTCGAGGCTCCGGAGGCAGCCTGTCAGGACTCGCCCTGGGCTCGCTCCCGTGAGGGCGGCCCAGCTCGGGGCTGGAACGGCGCTCCCGTGAGGGGCTGTGACGCTCCCGTGAGGGCGGCCTGGCGAGGGGCTGTGACGCTCCCGTGTGGGCGGCCCAGCCCGAGGGTAACAGCGCTCCCGTCGGGGCGGCCCAGCCCAAGGGAAACGGCGCTCCCGTGGGGGCGGCCCAGCTCGAGGGTGGAACGGGGCTCCCATCGGGGCGGCCCAGCTCGAGGGTGGAACTGCGCTCCCGTGAGGGCGGCCCAGCCCGAGGGAAACGGCGCTCCCGTGAGGGTGGCCCAGCCCGAGGGAAACAGCGCTCCCGTGAGGGCGGCCTGGCGCGGGGCTGAGACGCTCCCGTAAGGTCAACCCGGCTCGGGGCTGGAACGGTGCTCCGGTGGCTGAGATGGCGTTCTGGCGGCGGCGGCCTGAGTCCGGGGTTCGGCCGCGGGCCAGTGGACGACGTCGTCAACAGCTGTGTCCGCTGGACTGGAGGGCGGCAGCTTCGACCACCCCGGGCCGCGGTGTTTGAGCCGGCCCGTTCGCGGAGCTCGGTGAGCCGCGGGGCTGATTTACCATCGCCCGGTGGGGAATCGCCTCAGCGCAGAGGGAGAAGAGGAGGGAAGAGACAGTAACCCTAAGATTTTTGCCTCCATTACAGTGAGGAGGTGTTTGGTGGACTCACTGTGGTGGATGTTAATTTGTGTTTACTGTCTGTTCTGTTGTCTATTATTGTATTATTGTATGTATGACTGCAGGCACGAAATTTCGTTCAGACTGAAAGGTCTGAATGACAATAAAGGAAATTCAATTCAGATAAAGATTAGACTTAACATTAATTAGATTGAACAATAAACATAAAGAACATCCCCCCCACAATGGTTCCCACTGTGTGGGAAAGCACAATGTCCAGTCCCCATCCCCAGTTCACCCATAGTCGGCCTATTGAGGCTTCCGCAGTCACCTCTACGGAGGCCCGATGTTCCAGGCCGTTCTCGCCGGGTGATGTAGCTCCGGCGTCGGGGGACTCCTCACAGCGGCCTGGGAACCCTGGAACAGCCGCTTCCGTACTGGAGACCGCGGCTTCCGAAGCCACCAAGGATGGCGCTCCACAACTGCCGATCTCGGCGAGAGATCCCAGACTCCCGATGAAAAGTTCAGCGCCGGCTGCTCCGGCTCGAGATTCGAACATGCAGCAGCTTAACAGGCCAGTTAACACAATACACACAGATCATAGCTAATATATATTTTCATTCAATAAAATTAATAAACGTAATACTAGTGCAAAAAGTCTTTAGTGTAACAGTCCATAGTAGTTCACAATTGCTGAGCTGTAGTGTAGTGTTGTGTCGTGTTCCATTGCATAAGGACACCAAGGTCTTAGATAGTTAGTCAGCTGCACAGGGTCTTGTGCAGTCCAGGCAAGTAAGCATGAAGTTGTAACAAGCAGTTAAGATGGCAAGTGGAATGATGGCCTTCACCACAAGACAATTCAAGTACACCAGCATAAATGGCGATGCAGGGATCTGGAAGAACAAAAAAACACTGGAGGAACTCAACGGGTTCGGCAGCATTTGTGGAGAGTCACCATAATCCCAGCCCAACTCATTTTCAAATCCTGCACCTAGGAGTCAGCACCTTCATCTGTTACTGGATCCTTGACTTGATGACCTATAGATCACAATTAATGAGGAGAGGTGACAGAACATCCTCCATGATAATTTTCAACACTGGAGCCCCACAAGGGAGCATTGTCAGCCCATTACTATATTTTCTCTACACTCATTGTTGTGTAGCCAAATTTTGCTCTAACTTCATTTACAAGTTTGCGGATGACACCACCGTAGTGGGCTAGATCTTGAACAATGTCGGGGTGGCGTACAGGAAGGAGATAGAGAGTTTAGTAACATGGTGGCAAGACAACAACCCGTCTCTCAATGTCAGCAGGACTTGAGGAAGCATGGTGGAGTGAGTACATGCCCCAACCACCAGCAATGGTGACAGTGGAGATGGTCAAGAGTTTCAACTTCCTATGCACATATATATCAGCAACAATTTACCAACCACATTAGACAAGGCTATCGCCAAGAAAGTACATCAACACTTCTACTTCCTCAGAGGTCTAAGGAAGTTTGACATGTCTCTAAAGCCTGTTGCCAGCTTCTGCAGATGCACTGTAGAAAGCACCCAATCAGTAGGCATCACAGATTGTTTTGGCAACAGCTCTGGTCAAGAGTGGAAGGGATTGCAGAAAGCCGTGGATGCAGCCCCGGTCCTTCAAACAGACTAGTCTCCCCTCCATCGACCACGACCACAGTTCACGCTGCCTGGGGAAAGCAGCCAACGTAATCAAAGACCCTTTTCACCCCAGTCCTCTTATCCCCTCTCACATCAGGCAGAAGACACAAAACCATGGAAGCACGTGCCACTAGATTCAGGAACAGCTTCTTCCCCACACTTATTAGACTTATTAACAGTCCTCCCATGAGCTATGAGTGTAGTTCTGATCTTCCTATCTACATTCCTCTCTGTAACTGTAGTGTTGTAATTCCTGTATTTTGCGCTCTGACACGTGCTTGTATAAGGTTTGATTGTACATATGTATAGCATGACGTCTATTTAGCACACAAACAAAGTTTCTCTACGGGCTAATAACGGGAAAAAAGCTTATACTCAAATTCTGGAAAAACGCTCCTATACCAACAATAAATATGTGGATTTCAAATATGTTCGATACCCTACACCTGGAAGATATGAGACTCCTCCTCGCAGGCAAAGCAGACCACTTCCAAAAGACGTGGTCTGCATTTATTCTTCTTCTTTCGTGTGGCATGCACAGCTTAAAGTTGTAGGACAACTTGTTCTATTTGATCTTCTGTTTGTGCACGTCTAGTTGATTGCATTAGTCGAAACAGGGCGGACCACGTGAAGGTTGCAATCTTCCACCCCGTCTGCATTTATTGATTTACTACAAGTATAAGGTGCAACAGTAATTTAAAAAATAAACAGTGCCAGGATCTGGTATTGGGGGATGAAAAATATGAAGTTGGTATATCCCTTTTTGTGTGTTTTTCTTTAATAATAGAGCAATTGTTTCTCTTTCTTTCTCTCTTTTCTAGGCTCTATTTCGTAACTTTCTTCACTAACTCTTTCTCTATTGGGCTTTTTTTCTCCAACATTTTCCCGCACTATCAAGACTCTTTCTCACTTTATTTACTTCCTTTATTTCTATCTTTCTTAAAGCTCAAAAAATGAAAGGGTACAACAAATGTAATAAGATATATGTGGCTTGTACTACTGTAACTTATTGTACTTCTAATAAAAAAAAAAATTTTAAATTAAAAAAAAGTTTCTCACTGTATCTAGACAATTTTTACATGAGACAATAATACGCTGATACCAGTCAATGCTTTGGGTTCCAGATGAAGGATCTCGACCTGAATTATTAAATGTCCATTTCACTAAACAAATGCTGCCTGACCTACTTAGTTCCTTTGGAAGTTTGTTGTTTGCTTCAGGAGCACGAATGTCTTTGTTGCAACTGTACGAGCCATGATCAGGCTACAGCTTGAATAATGTGTATAGTTTTGATCTCTAAATCTGCAGTTGGATGAGCTTACGATGGAGGGAGTGTAGTGAACATTCACCAGACTGATTCCAGGGATGGGAGGAATGATGAATGAGGAGGGATTTGAATGATTTGACTCTGAAAGGGGGTCTCATTGAAATTAATAAAATCCTGACAGGACTTGTCAGACTAAAATGCAGTAAAGATGTTCTCATGTTCGGGGAGTTATGAACCAGGCTTTAAGTTACTTGAGTGCCACTTAGTATTGAGATGAGAAAAATGCCTTCTCTTGACGAGTGGTGATTTATCAGGAGTGCCATGTCCATGAAAATTGACCAATTACTGTATTTAGGTTTTTTTTCCAGACATCAGTAACATCATGAAAGGAGCCATCACCAGTATCATAAAGGAGCATCCATCTTAACTATATATTAATCTTGACCGAGGCTAGAACCTTGCAGTCTAATCAGACCAGGGTGGGCCGATTATATGTGTTGCGTTCAGGTCAAGTGGGATGCATTTTTAGCTACAACATTCAGTTTCAGTTGTCTAAATCAAAAACAGGAAATGCTCTAAATACTTCGCAGGTCAGACTGCATCTGTGGAAGGAGTCAAGATCCCTTCATTAGAATTGAAGGAGATGTCAAAGAAGCTCATGAAGCCTCAAGGAGGGCAGGGAAGGGGATGTCTCTGATGAGGTGATACCAGACTGACTATGGGATACCCTGTAAACAGGTTTATCTGGTCAATAAGGAAATGAGAGTCGTTCAACTCTGCCGATTAAGTTTGGAGGAATATGCGAAGAAAGGGCTGGTGCTACCTCAAGCCGAGTCGAGTTTGTTATATGCACATGTACAGTGAGTTAGGAGTACAATGAAAATCTTTCTTGCAGCAGCATCCCAGGTACATAGACTCAGACACCGCACAAAAACATAAATCATACATAAATTGCACACAGCTGTGACCTTGTCAACTGACAGGAAGGGCCTTATGACTCAGTCTTGCTCGATTACAGTGTAAAGAAAAAGCTGTGGGAAAAGAACAAGACATGACTGCAAACATACACGAGTAGAAGTAAGACAAGTGCATGGTAGTGCAAGAGGTGGTCCCTAGTTTGCTGAGGTAGGATTTAGGGTTGTGCAGATTATTTGGAGGACCTGAGAGATGTAGCAAATTAGTTTCTTGATTAGTACAGGTGTCAGAGGTTATGGGGACAATAGACAATAGGTGCAGTAGTAGGCGCAATTCACCATTCACTGCTGATCATCCACAATCAGTATCCCATTCCTGCCTTCGCACCATATCCCCTGACTTCGCTATCTTTAAGAGCTCTATCCATCTCGCTCTTGAAAGCATCCAGAGAATTGGCATCCACTGCCTTCTGAGGCAGAGAATTCCACAGATTCACAACTCTGGGTGAAAAAGTTTTTCCTCATCTCTGGAGTTCAAAATGACCTACCCCTTATTCTTCAACTGTGGCCCCTGGTTCTGGACTCCCCCAACATCGGGAACATATTTCCTGCCTCTAGCGTGTCCAAACCCTTACCAATCTTATATGTTTCAATGAGATCCCCTGTCATCCTTCTAAACTTCAGAGTGTACAAGCTCAGCTGCTCCATTCTCTCAGCATATGACAGTCCCGCCATCCCGGGAATTAACCTTGTAAACCTACGCTGCACTCCCTCAATAGCAAGAATGTCCTTCCTCAAATTAGGGGACCAAAACTGCACACAATACTCCAGGTGTGGTCTCAGGTGTGGTCTGCACACAAAGACTGGATAGACTTGGCTTATACTCGCTAGAATTTAGGAGATTGAGAGGGGATCTTATAGAAACGTACAAAATTCTTATGGGGTTGGACAGGCTAGATGCAGGAAGATTGTTCCCAATGTTGGGGAAGTCCAGGACAAGGGGTCACAGCTTAAGGATAAGGGGGAAATCCTTTAGGACCGAGATGAGAAGAAACTTTTTCACACAGAGAGTGGTGAATCTCTGGAACTCTCTGCCACAGAGGGTAGTTGAGGCCAGTTCATTGGCTATATTTAAGAGGGAGTTAGATGTGGCCCTTGTGGCTAAAGGGATCAGGGGGTATGGAGAGAAGGCAGGTACGGGATACTGAGTTGGATGATCAGCCATGATCATATTGAATGGCGGTGCAGGCTCGAAGGGCCGAATGGCCTACTCCTGCACCTATTTTCTATGTATCTATGTATCTACTCCAGGTGTGGTGTCAAGTGTGGTCTGCACACAATACTCCAGGTGTGGAGAAGGTAGGAGAATGGGAGTTAGGAGGGAGAGATAGAACAGCCATGATTGAATGGCGTAGACTTGATGGGCCAAATGGCTTAATCCTACTCCTATTCCTTTTGACCTTATGAACTGTTCTTGAACCTGGTGGTGTGGACCTTCAGGCTTCTGTACCTCCTGCATGCATGGCTGGATGGTAGAGATTCCATGATGTTTGATGCTGCCTTCTGGAAGCAGCATCTCATGTAGATGCTTCCAATAGTGAGGAGGGCGGTGCCTGGATTGGAACAGGATGAGCCCTCTAAGTGTTCCGGTGTGTTTGAATTGCTGCACCAGTCCACAATGCAGCTAGTCAGGATACTTCCTACAGTGCATTCGTAGAAGTTTGTTCAAGTATTCAGCGACATGCTGAACCACTTTAAACTTTCAACTCCTTTTGCTTTGAGGTGCATGATATAAGTGGTCCTAGATAGACACAAAATGCTGGAGTAACTCAGCGGGTCAGGCAGCATCTCTGGAGAAAAGGAATAGGTGATGTTTCACGTTGAGACCCTTCTTCAGACAATCTCCGATTTGATCACTTCTGGCTGCCTGCCCTCCACAGCCTCCAACCTTATCGTTCCCCAGCCCTGCCGGTCTCGTTTTACCCCCTCCCTAAAATCCATAAAATTAAAGCAGTCTGAAGAAGGGTCTCGACCTATTCCTTTTCTCTGGGGTCACTGCCTGACCCGTTGAGTTCCTTCAGCATTTTGTGTCCATTTTTGGTGTAAACCAGCATCTGTAGTTTCTCCCAAAAGATAAGTAGTCATAGTCTGGATGCATTTGAAGGGCAAGGATCATTGCTGCCTAGTAGACTGTGAATTTTGCTTTTATGGCTTTTTATATTTTGAACTACAAATACCTTTTTCCTCAGATGATCATAAACTGCCCTGATGCACCGAGGGCAATATCATTACTGATGTCTGTGTTTGTTAAGAGGAGGCTCCTGAGAGACACGCACATACACGCACGTAACCACACACACACACACACACATACACACACGCATACACACACACACATACACACACGCATACACACACACACATACACACACGCATACACACACATACACACATACACGCATACACACACACACACACGCATGAACACACCCACACACACACACACACACACACACGCATACACACACACACACACACACACACATACACACACACATACACACACATACACACACATGAACGCACACACACACACCCACACACACACACACACACGCACGCACGCATGCACACACACGCACACACACACACACGCACACACGCACACACACACACACACACACACACACACACACGCATAAACACACACACACCCACACACACACCCACACACACACACACTCTCACACACACACACACTCTCACACACACACGCACGCACCCATACGCACACAATATTCCACCACTCACCCATAACCCCCAACTGCACAGGCGCAGCTCATTTCCCCTCATCCATAGCACTCTCTCCCACTCCTCCACCCTCCCTCTTCTTTCCCCTCTTCTCCTCCCCTCCCCAAAACCTCCCTCACCTCTCTCTTCCTCTCCTTTCCCCTCCCCTCAGTCACTCCGTCCCTCCATAACTCCTCACCTCCCTCACTTCCCTCCTGTCCCTCGATCCCCTCTCCTCCCCCACTCTCCCTCCCCAGGATCTTGAGGTTGCTGCTCCTCTCCCTTCTTACGTGCCCCGGAGGAGCATCAACCGTCGGCGCCCTCAGACCCAGGCCTCGGATCGGCCCGGAAGCACCAGCAGTAACGGCTCACAGCGGGCGCTGGATGCTCTCCTCCACCGGGAACAGAGTCTCCGCTTTCCGTTTGGTGACATTGTCGCGCTGCTGGGCTGCTGCTGGGGGCGGGGCTGCTGCTGGGGGCGCGGCTGCTGCTGGGGGCGGGGCTGCTGCTGGGGGCGGGGCTGCTGCTGGGGGCGGGGCTGCTGCTGGGGGTGGGGCTGCTGCTGGGGGCGGGGCTTCTGCTGGGGGCGCGGCTGCTGCTGGGGGCGGGGCTGCTGCTGGGGGCGCGGCTGCTGCTGGGGGCTGGGACTGCTGCTGGGGGCTGCGACTGCTGCTGGGTGCTGGGCTGCTGCTGGGGGTGGGGATGCTGCTGGGGGTGGGGCTGCTGCTGGGGGTGGGGCTGCTGCTGGAGGCGGGGCTGCTGCTGGGGACTGGGCTGTTGCTTGGGGCGGGGCTGCTGCTGGGGGCTGGGCTGCTGCTGGGGGCTGGGCTGCTGCTGGGGGCTGGGCTGCTGCTGGGGTCGGGGCTGCTGCTGGGGTCGGGGCTGCTGCTGGGGGCGGGGCTGCTGCTGGGGGCGGGGCTGCTGCTGGGGGCGGGGCTGCTGCTGGGGGCGGGGGTGTTAATGGGGCGGGGTTGCTGCTGGGGGCAGGACTGCTGCTGGGGGCGGGGGTGTTAATGGGGCGGGGCTGCTGCTGGTGGCGGGACTGCCGCTGGGGGCGGGGTTGCTGTTTGGGGCGGGGCTGCTTCGGGTCCCTCCAAAAGTCTGGTTGGAAAGCTTTCCTCAGCTCCAGTAAAGACACAATGGCGCAGGAAGTTTTAGTTATGTATAGATAGAAGATAATCTCTGTATATCTCATGGCCATAGACGACATATGAACTCGTACGAACATAAACTTTCTTCACCTTCTTGTAACATGTTTATTTCCAAATAGGCCTCTATTTCTGTCTTCTCTTTTCCACAAACAGCATCTACCATTGGACACTAGCAGAGTTGGATAATAAAACAGTAATGTATTAAGATCTACAACGAATATCTGTAAAGATTCTGATCCAGCAACATTTACACATCCACCACCTCGGTTTCTATTGGAATCCTGGATCTATGAACAACCTAAACATAGTCTCTGTTTAAGTTTATCGACTCATCACCGTTAACCAAAGAGAATCAAGCTGCAGTAAAATTACTGCCATCAGCATTTATAATGTCTAGACGTCTGGACAATTTTAAGCAAAGCTGATTCTACAAATACGTCAGTACCTGACATTTTTAAGACTGCTCTGTCCGTAAGAACATCTGAAATAGAGCAATAAGGAAATAGAACAAAAATAGCCATAAGGCCCTTCCTGTCATTTGATGAGATCACAGCTGATTCTCCTCAACCCAACTTTTGTATGTGATCCCAATATGTTTTGACTTCCCTGGACTCCAGAAAATGATTGACTCGGTCTTGAAAGCACTTAATGGGCAATCCCTTGGATTCAGTGAGCACTTGTTTACATTTTGGTACATTCTGGTTTCATGGGTAGAATGGTGGCTAATGAGGTCTCTATGGGAACTGCAGATTCTCCCACAGATTGGGAGAATGGTGTCTGTGTAGGTTAGTTCATAGACCTTATAGTGTGGGTGGATAGTTCATGACTGGGACATGTGGGTGGATAGTTTATGAGATGATCTGTTTCTTTTGATGCTTAGGATAGATCTCTGAGGCTCTGGATGTATGGCCTTGAGGTTCTCAATAACATTCCAAATGCTTCTTCTCCACTTGGAGCAAGAAATGTGGGTGGCAAACACACTAGGAGAAGGAATTAACTGGACGGGACAGATAGATTTGCTGGAAAGATGACAGGCCAGTAATCGGTATTATTGATGGAGATTGTTCATAACGCTCAGGAAATATTCCACTAAGGAGGAGAAGATGAACCAAAATCCTAAACACAAAAATTAAAGATGGTATTAACTTGAAAGCGTGAATTTATGAGAGAAAAAAATAACAGTAGGCTGAATAACTGGAACAAATTCACAATCCAAGGAAAATATACATTTCACCAGTGGGCTACTACTGTCCAATTTACATCTCTGATGGGTTTAACTTTCTGTTGCTTGCAAAGGAATGTAAAATTGATTGTGTTGTGAAGATGAAAAGTAGCTTGTTGAAATAATCCCTTTGCTTGAAATAGAAACACACTTAAAACTATTGTAGGTACTCAAAATTGCTGGGGAAACTCAGCGGGTGCAGCAGCATCTATGGAGCGAAGGAAATAGGCGACGTTTCGGGCCGAAACCCTTCTTCAGACTGATGGGGGGTGGGGGGGGGGGGAGAAAGAAGGAAAAGGGGAGGAGGGGGAGGAGCCCGAGGGCGGGCGGATGGGAGGGTGGGAGGAGACAGCTAGAGGGTTAAGGAAGGGGAGGAGACAGCAAGGGCTAGCAAAATTGGGAGAATTCAATGTTAATGCCATACGGACGCAAGGTCCCCAGACGGAATATGAGGTGCTGTTCCTCCAATTTCCGCTGTTGCTCACTCTGGCAATGGAGGAGACCCAGGACAGAGAGGTCGGATTGGGAATGGGAGGGGGAGTTGAAGTGCTGAGCCACCGGGAGTTCAGGTAGGTTATTGCGGACTGAGCGGAGGTGTTCGGCGAAACGATCGCCCAACCTACGCTTGGTCTCGCCGAGGTAAATCAGCTGACATCTAGAGCAGCGGATGCAGTAGATGAGGTTGGAGGAGATACAGGTGAACCTTTGTCGCACCTGGAACGACTGCTTGGATCCTTGAATGGAGTCGAGGGGGGAGGTGAAGGGACAGGTGTTGCATTTCTTGCGGTTGCAACGGAAAGTGCCCGGGGAGGGGGTGGTGCGGGAGGGAAGGGAAGAATTGACAGGGGAGTTGCGGAGGGAGCGGTCTTTGCGGAAGGCAGACATGGGGGGAGATGGGAAGATGTGGCGAGTGGTGGGGTCACGTTGGAGGTGGCGGAAATGGCGGAGGATTATGTGTTGTATTTGGCGGCTAGTGGGGTGAAAGGTGAGGACCAGAGGGACTCTGCCCTTGTTGCGAGTGCGGGGATGGGGAGAGAGAGCAGTGTTACGGGGTATGGATGAGACCCTGGTGTGAGCCTCATCTATGGTGGCGGAGGGGAATCCCCGTTCCCTGAAGAACGAGGACATTTCCGATGCCCTGGTGTGGAATGTCTCATCCTGGGAACAGATGCGGCGTAGGCGGAGGAATTGGGAGTAGGGGATGGAGTCTTTACAGGGGGCAGGGTGGGAAGACGTGTAGTCCAGATAGCCATGTGAGTCAGTTGGTTTGTAATGTATGTCGGTCAGGAGTCTGTCCCCTGCGATGGAGATGGTGAGGTCAAGGAATGTTAGGGAAGTGTCGGAAATCGTCCAGGTGTATTGGAGTGCCGGATGGAAGTTGGTGGTGAAGTGGATGAAGTCAGTCAGTTGTGTGTAGGTGCAGGAGGTGGCCCCAAAGCAGTCGTCAATGTAACGGAGGTAGAGGTCGGGGATGGGGCCCTGGTATGTATTGAACAAGGATTGTATTATTGTAAACTATTGTATTCACTTTCAACACGTGAGAGTAACACATCGCTGCCGGATTTTGTGTGGTTTTTCACTGAAGCTTTTGTGTGATTATTGTTCAGCATCTGAAGATTACTTTCGACAACTGTCCCAGAATAGCTGTTTTGGATAAGCACTGCAAAGTGATGTCAGAAACTCTCATGTTTAGTAACTCTACATGGAAACTCATAAAAAGCTGTCAATGCATTCGCATTGAAGCTCTTAAAAATGTCCCTTTCAGTTCTAATTGAAAGTAAGTCATTGCAATAGATAGCTGCCTAGAACACCGTAAACACTTGTTCACTGTCCATCAGGTGGTAACTAATACTACAGGCTTTTGTCTTAGGAGTTGTGCTGTAAAGTAAACACTGGCCTCAGCTTTAAATACTTCAGCCACAGAGCTGTGCAAGGCTTCCATCGAAGCTGGAGGATTCCAAGATGCTATGTTTGGGTTCCTGATTGAAGACGCAGTTGGCAGCCAATTACAGCGGTTATTGTTGCCTTTGATTTGTCTCTGGTTCCTTTTGCTGTTGTATTTAATACAGCTAGTTTACTATGTAAAAGAAGGTTCAAGACAACTGATAATAATAATACATTTCCTGGATATGTCAAAATATCAGAGTTGAAATGTCACCATATTCAAAATGCTACGACCAGGTCTCAAATCCTCACTTAAAAGACAAATGCTCAGCAGGTCACACAGCAGCTGTAGAAAGAGAAACTGTCGGCAATTTATCTTGATGTGCTTTCATCAGAAATGTTCTGCTAAGGATCATGAGACTTGTCCAAAGATGCCTAACCTTCAATATAACAATTTGATTAGTACTGGTGTCAGAGGTAATGTGGAGAAGGCAGGAGAATGGGTGGAAGAGATTGATCAGCCATGATTGAATAGACATGGTTGAATAGACGTGAATAATTCTGTTCCTATCTCTTATGATCTTATGACTTTACAAACTCAAAGCATGATCATACTCGATCTCGATTGAAAGATATTGGCAGGGTTGAACAAAGTTTTCAATGATACACTGCATTCAGCAACAATTGCACAATTTACAATAGTACCTTTATGTACAGTACATTCAGAAAGTATTCAGACCCCTTCATTTTTTCCACATTTTGTTACGTTACAGCCTTATTTTAAAATTGATTAATTTTTTTTTATCATCAATCTACACACAATACCCCAGAATGAAGAAGCGAAAACAGGTGTCTTTGCTTTGGCAGCGATTACAGCCTCAAGTCTTCTTGGGTATGACGCTACAAGCTTGGCACACATGCATTTGGGTAATTTCTCCCATTCTTCTCTGCAGATCCTCTCAAATTCTGTCAGGTTGGATGGGGAGTGGCGATGCACAGCTATTTTCAGGTCCCTCCAGAGATGTTCGACCGGGTTCTGATTGGGCCACTCAAGGACATTCACACACTTGTCACGAAGCCATTCCTGTGTTGTCTTGACTGTGTGCTTAGGGTCGTTGTCCTGTTGGAAAGTGAACCTCCGCCCCAGTCTGAGGTCCAGAACGCTCTGGAGCAGGTTTTCATCAAGGGTCGAACATCTCTGGAGGGACCTGAAAATAGCTGTGCATCGACGCTCCCCATCCAACCTGACAGAGCTTGAGAGGATCTGCAGAGAATAATGGGAGAAACTACCCAATACAGGTGTGCCAAGCTTGTAGCGTCGTTGAGAGTTTTTGTAATCCGGATTTTAAAACCCGGTGAAATCTCCATTTTCGCAGAGACGGTGGGGGTGGGACTGCTGATCGAGGGCGCCGATTGGACGAGAGAGACGTCGATCAGCAGGCAACGGGGGCGGGACATTGGAGGAGGGAGGGGTGGGGGTGTAGGACGCAGGATAGAGCGCGGTGATTGGAGGAGGGAGACGTGCCAAATCAGTTTCGGCACAGACCTGCGCCTCATCCGCAGCCAGGATCGATCCCGGTTCTCCGGCGCTGTCCCATCCCCAACTAAGTCCCCCCCCCCCACGCCCGGGGGTGGCCAGAGACGTCAGGAGTCAGACGGGAGCGGTACCCCCAGTCCCACAGCCAGCGCAGAGAAGCAGCGCAAAACCCAGCTCAACTCTGCCTGTCCCGCCAGGTTAACCTACAGCCCTGCCTGGGCCTGCGGGAAATATGGCCCAGGTTTACAGCCAGCATGGAGAAGCAGCGCTGGTGTCCCGTCAGTCCAGGCAGGGTTATAGGTTAACCCAGTGAGACAGGCAGAGTTGAGCTGCATTTAGCGCTGGATTGAGCCTCCGAAGCCTCGCGCGCGCGTGTGTGTGAGTGCGGCCACCAAGAAATTCTGTCCCCCCTGTCCCCCGGTCCCCTCCATATTTTGATAGCGATTTCCGTGCCTGAGTGCAGTGGCTACATTACTGCATTAACATTCAACAGCCTGAGTTATTGAAAAAGGGCATAAAGTGCTGGATTAAGAAGTGGGTCAGGCAGCATCTAAAGAGAACATGGATAGCTTTCTTCAAAGATAGACACAAAGTGTTAAAGTAACACAGCGGGTCAGGCAGCGTCTCCAAAAAAAGGGAGGGGAAAGGAGGGGTGACGTTTCGGGTGGCGGATCCTTCTTCAGACTCAGAAGGTTCTCCAGACTTTTCCTCAAAATTATTTTAGTTTAGGTGGAAGCGAGGGAGAGAGCTGGAAGAGAGGTTGGTGTGGAACAAACCCAGACAAGTGATAGGTGGATACTGGTAAAGGGAGGGGGTTTCATTGGCAGATGAACAAATGGTAGGAAAACGAAAGAATGCGAAATAAATAAAGAAGAGTCTTGAAATGTGAAGCCGGAGGATGGGATAAATGTGAACGGTCATGGGGGAAGGGAAAAGGGAGGTGGGTTAGTAGGTGAGCATGTAGGTGGGGCACAAGTAAGAGAGTGGGGAGAAGGCTGAGAATGGTGTTGGTTAATTGCCTGAGTCTGGTTCCAATCATGAGGTGTTTTCCTTTGTATTCTTGTATGAAGATTCTGAATACACTTGGGTTCCAGGAGATCAACGATTCCCCACAAAATAACACAGCATCTGGCCCACTCTTGTTGCTGCACTTCTGAAATGGTTGGATCAATCAGGTTCCTGCTGGATGATAATGAGAATTGGCACTTGCCCCTCATGAGATCACGCCAAAATGTTTTCCATGTCTAAATGCAGGTGGGTACCTCTGCTTTATTGTGGTGGAGATATGACGATACAATTAAAAGTAGTAATAAAATAAAAAACACTGCACTCGTCTGCAGAAGGACATTGATGGAGCAACTGGAGGCAGCTGGGATTTGGAGATTCTCCTGGGGAACTGGTGCAGTGATGATCACGGCTGAAATAGCTGTGAAAAATGGAAGTTTAATGCGAGCTTGCTACCTCAGGGGCTTGAAGGAGATGCTGTGAATGGTGAAATATATACATAGGAGTCAGGGAGCTGATGAAGGCTTATAGATTGCGATGAAGGATAAGTGAAGCCATGGATGAAATTAAATATAAGGTAGAGGATTTTAAACTGTGGTGAAGGCAGGAATCCATAGTGGGCCAGGATAAGGTATTGGATTTGTGACAGGATTGAGGCTTCAGAGCATGGTTTAGTAAACACAGAAAAATGGATTTTATGTTTGTATGGGATAAAAATAAACATGAGTGAACACTCCGACAATGTATTTACGTTTGGCATGTGATCTTTGGAAATTTTCCAATTTAACACTGATGCAGTGCCTTGCTTCACTGAACGGCAAGTCAGACTTCCAGTATCTACAATAAAAAGTTGAAGATGCATCTGTGGAGGGATGAAATAAACATTACGTATAGATATTGCCGCATTATATTCGCATGTAGTTTAGTTTATTGTCAGTGGTACAGTGAACAGCTTTTGTTGCGTGCTAACCAGTCAGCGGAAAGACAATACATGACGAGAATCGATCCATTTACACTGTATAGATAAGTACACGATAAGTGAATAACGTTTAGTGCAAAGTACGATCAAGGATAGTCTGTGGGTCACCATAGAGGTAGACAGTAGTGCAGCTCTCTGGTTGTGGTAGGATGATTCAGTTGCCTGAGAACAACTGGGAAGAAACTGTCCCTGAATATGGAGGTGTGCGTTTTCACACTTCTATACCTTTTGCCTGATGGGAGAGGGGAGAAGACAAAGTGGCCAGGGTTCGACCTGTCCATGATTATGCTGCTGGCCTTGCCGAGGCAGCGTGAGGTATAAATGGAGTCAATAGAAGGGAGATAGACACAAGAAGCTGGAGTAACTCAGCGGGACAGGCAGCATTTCTGGAGAGAAGGAATTGGTGAGGTTTTGGGTCGAGACCCTTCCTCAGACTGGTTAAGGATAAGGGAAACGAGCGATATAGACGGTGATGTGGAGAGATAAAGATCCATGAATGAAACATATGCAAAAAAGTAACGTTGATAAAGGAAACGGGTCATTGTCAGCTGTTTGTTGGGTGAAAACGAGAAGCTGGTGCGACTTGGGTGGGGGAGGGATATAGAGAGAGGGAATGCCGGGGCTACCTGAAGTGACAGAAATCAATATTCATACCACTGGGCTGTCAGCTGCCCAAGTGAAATATGAGATGGTGTTCCTCCAACTTGCTTTTAGCCTTACTCTGACAATGGAGGAGTCCTAGGACAGAAAGGTCAGTGAGGGAATGGGAAGGAGAATTAAAGTGTCCAGCAACCGGGAGATCAGTAGGTTCTGGCGGGCTGAACACAAAACGATCGCCCAGTCTGCGTTTGGTCTCGCCCATATATAAGAGTCCACATCTTGAACAATGGATACAGTAGATGAGGTTGGAGGAGGTGCAAGTGAACCTCTGTCTAACCTGAAAGGACTGTCGGGGTCCCTGGACAGAGTCGAGGGAGGAGGTATAGGGACAGGTGTTGCATCTCCTGCGGTTGCAGGGGAAGGTACCTGGGGAGGGGGTGGTGTGGGTAGGAAGGGATGAGTTAACTAGGGAATTGCCAAGGGAACGGTTTCTGTGGAAGGTGGAAAGGGATGGAGATGGGAAAATGCTAGTAGAGGTGGCGGAAATTTCAGAGGATTATGTGTTGTATGTGACAGCTGATGGGGTGGAAGGTAAGGACTAGGGGGACTCTGTCTCTGTTACGACCAGGGGGAGGGGGAGCAAGGGCGGAGCTGCGGGGTACCGAGGAGACACGAGTGAGGGGCTCATCTGTGATGGGAGAGGGGGACCCCCGTTCCCTAAAGAAAGAGGACATCTCGGATGGAACACCTCATCTTGGGCGCAGATGCGACATAGACGGAGGAATTGGGAGTAGGGGATTGAATCTTTGCAGGAAGCATGGTGGGAGGAAGTGTAGTCGAGATAGTTGTGGGAGTCAGTGCATTTGACTGTGAGATCAAGAAAGGGGACAGAGGTGCCGGAGATGGTCCATGTAAATTTGAGTGCAGGATGAAAATTGGTGGTGAAGTTGATGAAGTCCATGAGTTCTGCATGGATGGAGGAGGTAGCACCGATGCAGTCATCAATGTAACGGAGGTAGAGTTCGGGGATAGGGCCAGTGTACGCCTGGAACTGGGATTGTTCTACGTACCCTACAAAGAGGCATAGCCGGGGCCCATGTGGGTGTCCATAGTACACCTTGGACTTGGAGGAAGTGGGAGGAGTCAAAGGAGAAGTTGTTGAAGGTGAGAACCAGCTCCGCTGTGCGGAGTAGAAGTGTTAGTAGAGGGAAATTGGATGGTTTTGTGGTCGTGAAAGAAACAAAAGGCTTTAAGGCCTTCCTGGTGGGGGATGGGGGTTGGTTTGTGTGATGGTCTGGGCTGCGTCCACAATTCACTACAATTTCTTGCGATCTTGGATGGAGCTGTTCCCAAACCAAGCTATGAAGCATCCTGATTAAATGCTTTATCCAGAGAGTTGTGAATTTGTGGAATTCCCTGCCACAGAAGGGAGTGGAGGCCAATTCACTGGATGAGTTTAAAAGAGAGTTAGATGGAGCTCTTGGGGCTAGCGGAATCAAGGGATATGGGGAGAAGGCAGGCACGGGTTACTGATTGTGGATGATCAGCCATGATGACAGTGAATGGCGGTGCTGGCTCAAAGGGCTGAATGGCCTCTTCCTGCACCTATTGTCTATTTTTCTATGCTCTCTATGGTGCATCTGTGGAAGTTGGTGAGAGATGTACGAGACGTGCCAAACTTCCTAAGCCTTTGAAGGAAGTAGAGGCATTGGTGTGCTTTCTTGATCGTTGCTTTAATACGGGTGGTCCAGGAGAAGTTGTTGGTGAATTTGAAGTTGGTTCAACCATCTTTACTTCGGCACCGTCAATGCAAACCGGTTTACTGAGATACTTTGTGTTGCATATTAGACAGGCAAATCATACCGTATATGAGTACATGGGATAATGCACAAGAGAAAATAAACAGAGTGCAGAATATAATATTATAACCACAGAGAAAGTGTAGATATAAAAAAGGCCAAGGCTGTAATGAGGTAGATTGGAAGATCGTGAATTAATTCATAAGATATGAGAGGTGTATTCAAGAGTTTACTAACTGTAGCGAAAAGCTGTTCTTCACAAGTTCACAATTAATCGGAGTAGAATTAGACCATTCGGCCCATCGAGTCTACTCCGCCATTCAATCATGGCGGATCTCCGCCTCCTAATCCCATTTTCCTGCCTTCTCCCCATAACACTTGACACCTGTTCTAATCAATAATTTGTCTATCTCTGCCTTAAACATATCCACTGTCTTGGCCCCCACAGCCCTCTGTGACAATGAGTTCCACAGATTAACTACTCTCTGATTAAATAAGTTCCTCCTCACCTCCTTTCTAAAAGAGTGCCCTTTAATTCTGAGGCTATGACCTCTGGACCTAGACTCTCCCACCAGTGGAAACATCCTTTCCACATCCACGCTATCTATGCCTTTCATTATTCTGTACGTTTCAATGAGGTCCCCCCTCAACCTTCTAAACTCCAGCGCGTAGAGGCCCTGTTCTGTCACACGCTCATCATTTGTAAACCCACTCATTCCTGGAATCATTCGTGTAAACCTACTCTGGACCCTCTCCAGAGCCAGCACATCCTTCCTCAGTAATGGGGCCCAGATTTGCTCACAATACTCCAAATGCAGCTTGACCAGCGCCTTGTAGGGCCTCAGCATTACATCTCTTTTTTTGCATTCCAGTCCTCTTGATATAAGGCCCATCAAGTCTACTCTGCCATTCAATCATGGCTGATCTATCTCTCCCTCCAAATGCTATTCTCTGCCTTCTCTGACACCTCTGACACCTGTACTAATCAAGAATCTATCTCTGCCTTAAAAATATCCACTGACTTGGCCTCCACAGCCTTCTGTGACAAAAACATCCACAGATTCACCACCCTCTGACTAAAGAAATTCCTCCTCATCTCCTTCCTAAAGGAACATCCTTTAATTCTGAGGCTATTACCTCTAGTCCTGGACTCCCATTACTGGAAACATCCTCTCCACATCCACTCTTTCCAAGCCTTTCACTATTCGATACGATTCAATGAGGTCCCCCCTTATTCTTTTAGACTCTTTTAGCGAGTAGAGTCAAATGACATATAAATTCTACCATTCAATTTGCCTTCCTTAATACTGATTTAACTTGCAAATTAACATTTTGGAAGTCCTGCAACAGCACTCCCAAGCCCCTTTGCACCTCCGATTTCTGTATTCTCTCTCCATTTAGAAAATAATCTATGCCTTTATTCTTATTACCAAAATGCATGACTCCGCACTTTGCTACACTGAATTTCATCTGCCACTTCTCTATCCCCTCTCCTAACCTGTCCAAGTCCTTCTGCAGAGTCCTTACCTCCTCTACACTGCCTGCCCCTCCACCTATCTTAGCATCATCTGCAAACTTGGCCACAAAGCCTTCAATCCCCTTGTCCAACTCACTAATATACAACATGAACAGAAGCGGTCCCAGCACCAACCCTTGCGCAACTCCACTAGTCACTGGCAGCCAAACTGAAAAAGCCCCTTTTATTGCAACTGTCTTCTGCCATCCATGCTGGTATCTTCACTTTAATACCGTGGGCTCTCATCTTCCCTAGCAACCCTAACACCTCATCGAAAGCCTTCTGAAAATCTAGGTAAACAACATCTACAACCTCCTGCTATTAACTTCCTCAAAGTTCTTGAACCTGTTTTGTATATTGGATTGAGCTGCATCTATAACTCTCCACAATTCCTTGCAGTCTTGGGCAGAGCAGTTGCCATAATAAACTGTGATACATGAATATAGGATGAGCTGGCTGTGTTAACGTATAAAACTTACTTAAGCAACAACACTTATGGCATGTGATGCACTCTGCACTTGCATAAGGCTGGTGTGTGAAACTGATTCACAAATTTATTTTGCAAATATAATTTTTACCGACAGCTTTCATAATGTAAGTGCTCGTAAAGTACTATATGACCAAATTTAAAACAAGCGGGATCACTAATATAATTTCTTACCACTTTTCACAGTAATTATAATCTGGCCATGTATAATGGGCCTAGTTTGCAGATGGAGAAAATTGGTGTAATAGGTTACAGAAGCCCATTAATCCAGCTCAACAAACGTGAAGAGTTTTACTCCATGTATTTATGAAATGTAATCCGATAAGAATCTATTTTATGATGGAGTTATGTTATCTTGGTTAAAACATTTCACTGATGGCCCAGGGCATTGTAATAGAGGTAAACCAAGTCACTCACAATATTAGTTCATTTGCTTGTATTCTTTCATGTTAGCTAAACGACACATGATCTCACCCAATCAAAGATGGGAAACAGCTGCTTTAATATTTTAATCTATTGGAGAAGGGCAGATGATTAAACCCACCTATAAACAGAAATAAAAGTTAAATGTAGGGACTGAAAGGAAAAATAGCTCTTGTTATTTTCCCCCTTCACTGTACAATTGACCCTGATTGAGAACTGAGATGGCAATGAAAAACGTCTTGAAAATATATCTTGTGTTTATCTATCATCCGTTACCAGCCTCCCCATTCCCACCCCACACATTTTCGTCCACATCATCTTAACAATATGGTTTAGATAAATAAATATCCAGCCCCTATGATACAGCTGTTTCTCATAATAGAAGCAGAATCTGCAGTTTCTAAATCAGATCATGTACAATAATGAAGTCACAGTGCAGCAAAGCTAATCTCCCCCAGCCAGTATGATTGATTAATAAGAGGCACAATACTGATTAGAGGCCAAATGACTTTTCCAGGAACATCGAGAAACGTATACATCTGCGTGGTGTAGAGTATCAAGAATACCCTCTGCAATCTGAAATTAAACCCAGTGGAGGCAAGAAAAACCTTGCTGCTGGTAGTGCATGATAAAAATTGTAACTGAAAGAAAGTAGACAGGCTTACAGTTCCACATTTGCAAGCAGTTTGTCAGCTCCAACATATTGTAGAATCCATATATCTCAATCAGAAGATGATATACTCAAGGACAGAGACTTGACCACATAATCTAGGTTGACATTTTGCTGAAGTAATAAGGGAGCATTTCTGTCTTACAAGATCAGATAAGGCTTCTCGAATAGAGAAAAACGTTCCCATTGCGCTGTTCACTGGATTTCTATAAATGTCTTGGGCAACTTTACCTGCTAACAAACAAAGAATAAAAATCTATCAAAACGATCTAATTTCTGTTTTGTGGAATTGTCCTTGTGTAAAGGTGTTGCCACATTTTGTGCTTTATAATAATGATAACACTTCAATTCTTCATTGCCTTGGTAGGTCCTGATGGTTCCATATATTCATGGAGTCAGAGGCATAGAGTCATACAGCATGAAAACAAGCCCTTCGGCCCAACTTACCCACAAGGACCAACATGTCCCATCTACATTAGTCCCACCTGCCTGCATTTGGCCCACACCCCTCTAGACCTGTCCTATCCATGTACCTGTCTAAATGTTTCCCAAACATTGTGATAGTACCTCCCTCAACTACCTCCTCCGGCTGCTTGTTCTATACACCTCCCACCTTTTGTGTGCAAAAGTTAGCCCGCAGGTTCCTATTAAATCTTTCAGCACTCACTTTAAACCTATGTCCTCTGGCTCTTGATTCCATACAAAGGCTTTATTTCCTTAAAGCACAAAGGCTGTGTTATCTGATGGAAGAGGACAAGGTGACACATGCACCTGGTTTCATGCCCAATTGCTGCCCCCACTGGAGTGTTTGCTCTGTGTTGAAGTACAATATTAAGGGTAAGTTGAGAATTTCTACTTGGCAGTATATCCATGGGAGGGTCAGGACACTGCTTATTGCTGCAAGGTTTAAACACTTTTAGCCTGCATACTGCAACCAGTTGGGGAACAGGATTGAAAGGTTGAAAGGTTGAAAGGTTGAATTTATTGTCACATACACCTAGGTGTAGTGAAATTCTTTTTGCCAATGCAGCACATTGCATTGCCATTGCAATTTTGCCAATGCAAAGATTTTAATGAGCGGCAGGTGGCAAACAAGTAAAGTTGCAGCCTTGCAGCGCCAGAGGCCCGGGTTCGATCCTGACTACCGGTGTCGGCTGTATGGGGTTTGTTCGTTCTCCCCGTGACCCGCGTGGGTTTCCCTGGTATCTCCGGTTTCCTCCCACACTCCGAAGACGTACAAATCTGTAGGCTAATTGGCTTGGTATAGATGTAAATTGTCTTTAGTGTTTGCAGGATAGTTTTAGTGTGTGAAGATCGCTGGTCGGCACGGGCACGGTAGGCCAAAGGGCCTGTTTCTGCATTGTATCTCTAATCTAATCTAAACAAAGTTTTTAATGCGATATATGTTATTCTATTTTTATAAATGCAATCATGATTTTAAGTAAAACACAAGTGCTGGTTAGACGGCAACTGGGGAGGGATTGGACAGGAGTTTTATTTGGGTTGGGACCCTTCTTCAGATGCTGTCCAGACCTTTTGTCCCCCAGATGTTCCCTGACTTGCTGAGTTCCTCCAGAACTTGGTGTTATGCTGAAAGTTCCAACATCTGCTGTCACTTGTATCATCATTAGTTTAAGGTTGTTACTGCTTTAAGAAACTCTGTTATATGACCTCTGTTCTCTGAGCTGCAGCATTGTTTGCACAAGATCCCATAGTCAGCTGCAAATCATAGACCACTATATGAGTGTGAGTTACTTCCAGCTCTGCAATCTATGAGAGTTTATTCAAAATTCCACGGCACAGTCTGGTGAGAATTTAATATAAAATATTAAGGGAAGTTCATCAGGTCATAAGTGATAGGAGCAGAATTAGGCCATTCGGCCCATCAAGTCTACTCTGCCATTCAATCATGGCTGATCTATGTCTTTCTCCTGACCCTATTCTCCCGCCTTCTCCCCATAACCCTTAG
This sequence comes from Amblyraja radiata, assembly GCF_010909765.2. Taxonomy (NCBI): domain Eukaryota; kingdom Metazoa; phylum Chordata; class Chondrichthyes; order Rajiformes; family Rajidae; genus Amblyraja; species Amblyraja radiata. The sequence goes on along the minus strand of NC_045958.1, from coordinate 1,897,409 downwards.
CACCCGTAGTAATCAAGAATCTATCTATCTCTGCCTTAAAAATATCCATCATGTCTGAAGATAGACAAATCTCCTAGGCCTGATCCGATTTATCCCAGGACATTGTGGGAGCCCTGGTTGAAATTTACAAGTCGTCCTTAAATACAGGAGAGGTGCCGGAAGGCTGGAGGGTTTCAAGATGGGCTGCAGGGAAAATGCTGGGAACTATAGGCCGGTGAGCTTAACATCTGTAGTTGGTAAGTTACTGGAGAGTATTCTGAGGGATAGTATATACATGCATTTGGATGGGCAAGGGTTGATTAGGGACATTCAGCATGGGTTTGTACATGGGAGGTCATATCTGATTGATTTTTTTGAAGACATGACCGAAAAGGTTGATGAACGAGATGTAGGTGTTGTGTACATGGACTTCAGTAAGGCGTTCGACAAGGTTCTGCATGATAGACTGTTCTGGAAGGTTAAATTGCATGGGATCCAAGGAGAGATAGCTGAATGGATAGCAAATTGGCTCCATGGAAGGAAGCAGAGTGTGATGAGGGAAGGTTGCTTCTCAGACTGGAGGCCTGTGACTAGTGGTGTGCCACAGGGTTCAGTGCTGGGCCCGTTACTGTTTGTCATCTACATCAATGATTTGGATGAGAACATACAGGGCAAGATTAGCAAGTTTGCTGATGATACAAAAGTGGGTGGTTTTGCAGATAGTGAAGATGGTTGTGAATGATTACAGCAGGATCTTGATCGATTGGCCAGGTGGGCGGAGGAATGGTTGATGGAAGAAGAAGTGTGAGGTGTTGCATTTTGGTACGTCTAACAAGGGCAGGACCTACACAGTAAATGGTAGGCCTCTGGGTAGTGTTGTAGAGCAGAGGGATCTAGGAGTACAGGTGCATGGTTCCTTGAAGGTCGAGTCGCAGGTAGATTAGATGGTCAAAAAGGCTTTTGGCACTTCAGCCTTCATCAGTCAGAGTATTGATGTATTGAGTATAGAAGTTGGGAGGTCATGTATAATACGTTGGTGAGACCGCATTTAGAATATTGTGTTCAGTTCTTCGTTACTTCTTCGACAGTAACCCTGACTGCTCTCAAGACACTGGTGGAAACATCCTCGGCACATCCGCTCGATGATGCTCAAATACACGCATTCAAAGAACCACCTTTGTAGAAAGACCACCAGAGGCAAACAGAGTTAGAGTTTAGTCCACGTTCACCAGGGCAGCAGGTACCCAGGTTACACAGTCCTCGATCTCCAGCCCAGCAGGGCAAGTGCTGCCAGATGGCTGCCACAGGCTTCCAAAGAGGCCCCTCCCTCATAGACCGATAATCCCATTACCAACTTGTCATTCTCCTGCAACATCTCATTAGATCAAGCCAAGTAGGGAATCCTTGATTCTTTCCAACAATGTTGGACTCTTTATTCTTTATCTGTGCAGTGGACAGCTTGATTGTATTCACGTATAGTTATAGAGTGATACAGTGTTGAAACAGGCCCTCCAGCCCAACTTGCCCACACCGGCCAACATGTCGCATCTACACTAGTCCCACCAGACCTGCGTTTGGCCCATATCACTCTAAACCTGTCCTATCCATGCGCCTATCTAAATGTTTCTTAAACGTTGCAATAGTACATGCCTCATCTACCACCTCCAGCAGCTCATTCCATACACCCACCACCCTTTGTGTGAAAACGTTACCCCTCTGGTTCCTATTAAATCTTTCCCCCCTCACCTTAAGTCTTTCTTTGACTGGATAGCCCACAAAGCATTTCACTGTACCTCGGTACATGTGACAATAATAAACTAATCTAAACAAAACCAACTTTGCCCTATTTTATTATAACCAGACGATGTAAACAAAGCACAATTACTTCCCAATGCATTTTTTATTTGAATTTAATTCATCAGTTCCCTTATTATACTGGTGTGAATCTTGTCTGACAAGAGAAAAGCAATCAATGTATGTAGCACTGGAGATAAAGGTCATGGGAAGGAACATCTCAAAACTTTGCTCAGCAGTCGCTCTTCCTTGACATATGCAATCTATATTACTAAATGTTTGGTCTTGACCACTTCCTGTTGTTCTGTATATTGATTTTAGAAAAAACGCTGCCACTTACGGCTGTGACTTTTGGCCATCTTACTCAGAGTCCCCCTCTGCTGTGCAGAACAAGAGGATTTTTCCCATCAATGAAAACTAAAAGAGTTATTAGTGTTTAAAAAATGTTGATATTCTATCTCCTGAAGGCCACTCCCCTTCCGGAGGGACTATATAACCCGGAAGTGTGGAGGTGCCTCAGTTCTCTGCAAGATGGGGGAGCAAGAGATCGCAATTCTCAGTCTGAGCTGTGAATAAGACTGAACACATGTCAGTGTGATGCTCGGACCCAACGGGTCCCACTTGGTCTAGTCCTCTCTTATGTGCTTGCACGTAATCCATATGCCTCCTTTACCTGCATATCCATATCTATATTTAAGTGCTGTTATCTTATCTGCCTCAACCACCACAGCACTCACCATCCAATTTTAAACTTATTCCCCTTCACCTCAAAGCAGTTTGTTTTACCGCATGGCTACGAAATATTCCCAATGATTTTCTCGGTCTTTCTCACCACAATGCCACAACTCACCTCCACAAAAGCTCCCCCGTAATTGCGACTAATCTTCGCGACTAACAGGAGACTATTTATCCGATGTCGCCTACATTCCAGAACCTAGGTCAACCCAATTTCAGTGGCAAGACAGCGATAGGCAGATGATGTTTGGAGGTGCACAAGTTTGTAGACCAAAGATAGACACAAACTATAGTAACTCAGTGGGTCAGGCAGCAACTCAGGTGAAAAGGAATAGGTGACATGTTGCATCAGAACTCTTCTTCCGACTTAGAGTGCTTTGTAGACCAAGTCCCTATTCATTGTCGACTCATTCACTGAAGCAGAACAGAGAATGGGTCTTACATTCTACACCCTCAAGACAAATATGCTTTATCATTCAGCCCATGCTGTACAATACTGCCCTCTGACAATTGCGATTCGCAGCAAAACCCTGCAATTGCAGATTGCTTATCATATCTTGAGGGCCACCGCTTAACAAATGCAGATATTATTGATGAAATTCACCATCACCTTCAATGCACCAGTGCATACTCTGGACAATTGGGAAAACAAGTACGTGAAGACCAGGACAAATGATGGTTGGAAACAGATGGCCCCTCAGGCAGGGTGGTCCCCGATTGTTGGCAAGGGAAGGTGCGATCTCAAGAAGGATACATTGTTCTTGAGATCACACCTTCCCTCGCCAACAAATGGAGCCAACCTGCCTGAAACATATAAGATTGTTAATGGGTTGGACACGCTAGAGGCAGTAAACATGTTCCCGATGTTGGGGGAGTCCACGGTTTAAGAATAAGGGGTAAGCCATTTAGAACAGAGACGAGGAAACACTTTTTCACACAGAGAGTTGTGAGGCTGTGGAATTCTCTGCCTCAGACGGCGGTGGAGGCCGGTTCTCTGGATGCTTTCAAGAGAGAGCTAGATAGGGATTTTAAAGATAGCGGAGTCAGGGGATATGGGGAGAAGGCAGGAACGGGGTACTGATTGGGGATGATCAGCCATGATCACATTGAATGGTGATGCTGGCTCGAAGGGCCAAATGGCCTACTCCTGCACCTATTGTCTATTGTCTGAAGTCATCTGTTGTCAATCCTGATTTGTCATGGTCTTTTCTTGCCTCCAGTTTCTCCCTCACTCCCCCACCCCCAATTTTAAGTCAAAAGACCAAGACAAGGCAACTATGTCGCTAGTTTCGTGATAAATTGGAATCGCCTACACATTTGTGTACATGGAGCATACGTTTATGTCATAGGCGCAGAATTAGGCCATTCGGCCCATCAGGTCTACTCTGCCGTTCAATCATGGCTCAAACATCTTTCCCTCTCAACCCCATTCTCCTGCCTTCTCCCGATAACCCCTGACACCCGTACTAATCAAGAATCATGAGTCTATCAGTCTCCAGTAAAACCGTCCAGTCTTGAAGTGACAATGAACAGCAAACTGGAAACGATTAATGACAAAACTGTCTGGTGATGGTCTGGGTGTTGGAGAGTTCCCACAGTTGGTTGATCCAGAAATCTTTGTGTCATTGTTCACCAAGATGTTTGCTGGATGAGACTGGGACTGAAGTCTACAGCTGCGGCATAGGGGAGTGCATGGATTCATACTCAGAGTTGCACCCAGCGATCCTTCACGTCAGGACCCTGAGCCATTCATAGGCTGCAAGATTGTTTCTTTAACAATAGACAATAGACAATAGGTGCAGGAGTAGGCCAATTGGCCCTTCGAGCCAGCACCGCCATACAATGTGATCATGGCTGATCATCCCCAATCAGTACCATGTTCCTGCCTTCTCCCCATATCCCCTGACGCCGCTATTTTTAAGAGCCCTATCTAGCTCTCTCTTGAAAGCATCCATAGAACCTGCCTCCACCGCCCTCTGAGACAGAGAATTCCACACTCACCGCTCTCTGTGAGAAAAAGTGTTTCCTCGTCTCCGTTCTAAATGGCTTACTCCTTATTCTTAAACTGTGGACCCTGGTTCTGGACTCCCCCAACATCGGGAACATGTTTCCTGCCTCTAGCGTTTCCAAACACTTAACAATCTTATATGTTTCAATGAGATACCCTCTCATCCTTCTAAACTCCAGAGTCTACAAGCCCAGCTGCTCCATTCTCTCAGCATATGACAGTCCCGCCATCCCGGGAATTAACCTTGTAAACCTACGCTGCACTCCCTCAATAGCAAGACCTTAACATTTCCAACTTAATGTCCAATGGTGTCTGAAGAAGGGCCCGGCCCAAAACATTGTCTATCCATGTCCTCCACAGAAGCTGTCTGACCTGCCGAGTTACTCCAGCACTTTGTGTTTTACTTGAGATTCAAGCACCTGCAGTTCCTTGCATCTTCTTTGTTACATTGGTGGTACAGAAACTGTTCCAGCAAAACTCAAGGTTTAGCCTCCTTGGCTATGAGGCTGCTACAGCAGTCCACAGTATTCCTAAACCAAGCCTGAGTGATGAATTGAGATGGGAGAATGGTGCTAGATGGCTGGTTGAGAGGTAATGTTTGGGAAAGGTTCAGCGGGTTTGAAATCAGCTAAACAGAGCAATACTTGAATCCCACATTGGCAAATTGTTTACTGCACTCTGTTTATTTTCTCTTTTACACTATCCGATGTACCCATGTATAGTATGATTTGCCTGGTTTGCACGCAAAACAAGGCTTTGCCCTGTATCTCAGTACACAGGGCAATTAAAAGCCAAAGCATTTTGTTTTACTTTAGTTTAGTTTCCACCGGGCAGCCTCACCAACAGTCTGTCCGTTTTATCGTTGTTTTTTGCATTATTTTTAGTGTGTTTTAAAAGTTTCCGTAAATAGACAATAGACAATAGGTGCTCTGGTTTGTTTTATCGGGGTGAGGGGGAGGGGGTCGGGGGAAACATTTTTTCAATCTCTTACCCTGCCGGAGATGCGATTGTTTTCCGGGTCGTTTCTGCGGCCTAACATCGTGGAGCTGGAGGCCTCGCTCGGGACTGAATTTGCGCACCACCGCGGGGCATGGACTTACCATCGAAGCTGATCCCTTGTCTAGGATCGCTGTGGATTTTACCATCGGGAGCTCACAGTCTAGGACAGAGACCGTAGATGTCGGTTGCTCCAACAATGCAGAAGGTTCGACCAACCTCGACCCGGGGTCCGATCGCCGGCGCGGGGGAACTGAGATCCCCCCCCCCCAATGCAGGATCTTGATCGGCCCGACAAGGAGGGATCGACCGCCGGCCACGGAAGGCTCGAGACCTCCGACCGCGGGAGAACAAAGAAGTGATTGAACTTTTTTTGGCCTTCCATCACAGTGAGGAATGTGGAGGTGTCACTGTGGTGGATGTTCATGTTAAAATGTATTTTGTGCGTTTTGTTGCTTTTTATTGGTATGACTGACTTGGTAAATGAAATACCTCGTATATTGCAAAACATACTTGGCTAATAAAGTATTATTGTATTAGAGATACAGAGCAGAAACAGGCCCTTCTGCCCAACGAGTCCACCCCAACCAGCGATCCCCACACACTTACACTATCCTTCACACTCTAGAGACAATTTACGATATCACCAAGCCAATTAGCCTGCAAACCTGTATGACATTGCAGCGTGGGAGGAAACTGAAGCTCTCGGTGAAAACCCAAGCAGGTCACGGGGAGAACGTGCAAACTCTGTACAGACAGCATCAGTAGTCAGGATCAAACCCGGGTCTCTGGCGCTGTAAGCCAGCAGTGCGCCACGGCGCTGTCATATATTGGAACTGGTCCCACTCAAGTCGTCATTTAAATTCATCTCCATGAAGGTCCAGAAGAGCAGCATACAAAGTGCTGGAGGTACAACTTAGGATATACAGTTAAACCCTTGATAAAACAGACCATGGAGGGTGGGGGGAGAGTAAAACATCTTTTAAAAATCAATGATATAGTGCTGGTCAGGGCATTTAACTGTTCTTGAGCAATTCATGGTAAAATCGTGATTAAAAACACTAGTCATTATTCTTAGTTTATTGAGGGAGGAAACAATATTTCCTTGGTGGTTGAAGCAAGTAAACACTGTCCTTGTGTCTTTATACACCTAACTGAAAATATCATGGATTGCTTTTGTAAGGTTGAGACAAAAGATTTGCCCTCCAAAGAAGTTTGGATTGTTAATGGGCCTGTCCCACTTATGTGACCTTGGCTCGCAAATTATGCGACCTCGTGGTCGCTTGAGGCATACGGGCACCGTATGGCCACGCGGGGCCGGTCCCACTTAGAAGCGCGAAGTTGTGCGGGGCTGGTCCCGACATCGCGCGGGACTCCGAAATTCTTGCAGTGGCCGAAATCTTTACATGCCAATGGCCTGTCGGCACACAGGCGCATTGCGGTCGTACGCAGCGTCTTGATGGCGTACGCAGCGTATTGACGGCGTACGCCAAGCGTGTGGCGTTGCGTGATGACGTCACCGCCCAACGCCGTGTGACGCCCAAATTCAGTCGGCCCGCCTCCTGCCCAGCTGATAGGTGAGTATGACGCAAATGACGTCACACGCGAACTTAGCCCGTACTTAGCGCGAACTTCGCGTGAATTCCGCTTCCGGTTGGTCGCGCCAAACGCACGCAATCGCATGCAAGTGGGATAGGCCCTTTAGTCTAGCAAGGAAATTGTGCACTAATGTTATGGGTTGGGAAATAAATGGATGTGAAACTTCACAAAAATGAGAAACAATTGATAGTTTGTGTTAAAAAAAAGATGCACTCTTTGCTCTTTAAACCTCTGCGGTATAGATAAATAGTTACATTGCCTGCAGAAGTAGCTGTCACTACTTTCTAGTAAGCATCTCTTCCAGCCTCCAAACTCTATTCAGATTAATGGAATTCTATGCTGGAGACTAATTCCCTGCACTTTCCCGGAAAACAAACAAAAAACCATCATGGTTTTAAACAAAAAAAATTGAACCATTTTTTCTGGATTTTCTTATTCAGTTCTGGAGTAAAAACTCAGGCTGCCTAAGTTGCCAATGGACTAAATATTATTGCTGAATTTCCTCAGTTTATGGTTGATTAACAAACTGTTTAATGGTCCTGGTCCACAATAATCACATGAGGCCAAATTGTTGGTAAGGTAGACACAAAAAGCTGGAGTAACTCAGCATCTCTGGAGAGAAGGCATGGGTGACGTTTCAGGTCAAGACTCTTCTTCAGAGTGGTTTAGGATAAGGGAAACAAAAGATATTGACGATGATGGAGAGAGATAAAGAACCTTGAATGAAAGATATGCATAAAATTAACAATGGTGAAGGAAACAGGCCATTGTTAGCTGTTTGTTGGGTGAAAACAAGAAGCTGGTGCAACTTGGGTGGGGGAGGGATAGAGAGAGAGGGAATGCCGTGGCTACCTGATGTTGATCAATATTCATTACATAAGCTGCCCAAGCAAAATATGAGATGCTGTTCACCAAATTCCTTGATTCTGTGAGCCTCAAGAGCTATATCTAACTCTCTTTTAATACATTGATGTGTAAAATGTGTTCTGTTTTGGACACCTGACTATAGGAAGGATGTTGTTAAGCCAAAAAGAGTGCAGAGATGATTTACCAGGATGTTGCCAGTACTAAAGGCCCTGAGCTATGGGGAGCGACTGGACTTTATTCCTTGGAATGCAGGAGACTGAGGGATGATGGGGGGGCGTAGACAGGGTGAACACACAGAGTATTTTACCTAGAGGAGGGCAGATTTGAACCAAAGGATATCGGTTTAAGATGAGATAGGGAAGATTTAATAGGAACCTGCGGGGCAACTTTTTCATAAATTATCTAAATGATAAAATTGACAGCTCGAAGTGTGGCATGTGGAACGAGCTGCCAGAGAAGGCAATTAAGGCAGTTGCTATGACAATATTTGGAAAGGTTTAGAGGGATGTGGGCCAAAGGCAAGGAAGTGGTACAAGTTTAGATGAGGCATCTTGGTCGGCATGAACAAGTTGGGCTGAAGGGCCTGTTTCTATGCTCTATGACTTTGAATCGCTAGAATTTAGAAGATTGAGGGGGGATCTTATATAAACGTACAAAATTCTTAAGGGGTTGGACAGGCCAGATGCAGGAAGATTGTTCCTGATGTTGGAAAAGTCCAGAACAAGGGGTCACAGTTTAAGGATAAGGGGGAAGTCTTTTAGGACTGAGATGAGAAAAAAAAATTTCACACAGAGAGTGGTGAATCTGTGGAATTCTCTGCCACAGAAGGTAGTTGAGGCCAGTTCATTGGCTATATTTAAAAGGGAGTTAGATGTGGCCCTTGTGGCTAAAGGGATCAGGGGGTATGGATAGAAGGCAGGTACAGGATACTGAGTTGGATGATCAGCCATGATCATATTGAATGGCGGTGCAGGCTTGAAGGGCCGAATGGCCTACTCCTGCACCTATTTTCTATGTTTCTATGTTTCTATGAACCATGCCACACTTCGAGCTGTCAATTTTATCATTTAGATAATTTAGTTGCCATTTACCCTCTACAGACATCATTAATATTTGAAAAAAAACAAAAACAATCATGAGGGCTCTGTGAGAGCTATTTCCAAGCACTTCATCATTTTGGGGGGAGTCTTATCTGCACGATGTGAAAATAACCAAACAAATAAAGAAACAACTGGAAAGTTGGGCTTATCTTTAAATAAATCTCAGCCTTGTTTCCATTCTGGTCACGTTGTTTCTGGTAACAAGAGTGAATGATCAGACAAGGCTAGTCTTCCCTTCCTGTCTGGTTGAAAAAAAAACACTGAATGGTGCAAATCTTTGATTCCTTCCTTTTACTTGGCTTGGGACCATGCACCCTTCAATGTGCCTGACCTTAAAATGGGATGCAATGTATGTTTTACAGGATGCTTCAACATATTCTTACTTCAATCATTTAATGTAGTGGGATGTTTATTAACATGGAGGCACATTCATGATAATCTGCACACAAGTACATCATTACCTTGTAACCTTCCTACTCTAGCCGATAATAAAAATGCCTAATGAATGTAATGTTTTAATGAATTGCTGGATATTTCAGCCCGGGCGTATATTTATTATAGGCCATATATCCAAAATGTTTTAGTACCAGAGTGTATCATTACTTCATCACATATTCCCATATAAATATTCTGTCAATTTATGCATAAAATAGATATTCTGGATCCTCTCACATTCACAGCATTTTTGCTGCTCTTGTGACCGTTTCACTCGTCCAAAAGAGTGTCTTTTTAACATGCAAACTTGCGTACAGAAACTTGATTACCAATTCAGGACAAACTGAGGCTCTATGAGGCGCTGGTCAGGCCGCATTTGGAGTATTGTGAGCAAATTTGGGCCGCATATCTGAGGAAGGATGTGCTGGCTCTGGAGAGGGTCCAGAGGAGGTTTACAAGAATGATTCCAGGAATGAGTGGGTTAGCATATGATCAGTGTGTGACAACATTGGGCCTCCACTCGCTGGGGTTTAGAAGGTTGAGGAGGGGCCTCATTGAAACTTACAGAACAGTGAAAGGCATAGATAGAGTGGACGTGGAAAGGATGTTTCCACTGATGGAAGAGTCTAGGACCAGAGGTCATAGCCTCAGAATTAATGGGCGCTTTTTTAGAAAGGAGGTGAGGAGGAGCTTCTTTAGTCAGAGGGTAGTTAATTTGTGGAACTCATTGACACAGAGGGCTGTGGAGGCCAAGTCAATGGATATTTTTAAGACAGAGATCAACAGATTATTGATTAGAATGTGTGTCAAGGGTTATGGGTAGAAGGCAGGAAAATTGGACTTAGAGGCAGAGATCAGCCATGATTGAATGTCGGAGTAGACTCGATGGGCCGAATGGCCTAATTTTGCTCCTATAACTTGTAATATTATGGGAAGACAAATATGTCAATTGAGACCAGTCCCGCCACTGTGCTTTTATTTTGCTAATTATTCAGTCGGAATAATAGTGGGGCTTAGTTGGGGCATCTTGGTTGGCATGGATGAGTTGAGTAGAAGGGCCTGTTTCATAGAGTCACACCACATGGCTTTTTGGCCCAACTTGCCCATGCTAAGCAAGATGCATCATTTACACTAGTCCCACCTACCACTGTTTGGCCCATATCACTCTAAACCATTCCTATCCATGTACCTTTCTAAATGTCTCTTCAATATTATTATAGTACCTACCTCAACTACCACCTCTGGCAGCTTGTTCCGTACACACCACACTCTGTTGAAAAAAGTTGCTTCTTCGGTTCCTATTAAACTTTCCCCTTCTCACTGTAAACCTATTTCCTTGCTGAATGACTCTATGACGATTTTGAATGGGCATGATGATGTTGCAGAATTCCAATAATCTTCCTCTGGAAATGGAGATCATCTTCCAAACTATAGGGATCTGTTTAGGGCTCTGGTGAGACCACATCTGGAGCATTGTGTACAGTTTTGGTCTCCTAATTTGAGGAAGGACATCCTTGTGATTGAGGCAGTGCAGCGTAGGTTCGCGAGATTGATCCCTGGGATGGCGGGACTGTCATATGAGGAAAGATTGAAAAGACTAGGCTTGTATTCACTGGAGTTTAGAAGGATGAGGGAGGATCTTATAGAAACATATAAAATTATAAAAGGACTGGACAAGCTGGATGCAGGAAAAATGTTCCCAATGTTGGGCGAGTCCAGAACCAGGGGCCACAGTCTTAGAATAAAGGGGAGGTCATTTAAGACTGAGGTGAGAAAAAACCTTTTCACCCAAAGAGTTGTGAATTTATGGAATTCCCTGCCACAGAGGGCAGTGGAGGCCAAGTCACTGGATGGATTTAAGAGGGAGTTAGATAGAGCTCTAGGGGCTAGTGGAGTCAAGGGATATGGGGAGAAGGCAGGCACGGGTTATTGATAGGGGACGATCAGCCATGATCACAATGAATGGCGGTGCTGGCTCGAAGGGCTGAATGGCCTCCTCCTGCACCTATTTTCTATGTTTCTAATGAGACCCGATTGAACCTACGTCTCCTACATTGCTGAACCATGATCATCCCAATGTTAGTGACTAAGCTTACGTATGCATCTGACACATGTGGATACATGGTTGACACGTTCACTGAAGAATAAGAGAGGATGGACCTTTTGCTGAATGTTGGCAAGGCAAAGGTCTACCACTTCCCCACCGCAGCTGTACAGTGCTGTCCTGCACCAATCAAGATCCACACCATTTGTATTATGTTGGGTGGCACTTCTCAACGAAGGCAGACATCTGTTCACCACTGCCCTCAATGTGGATGTGTAACCGTCCAAGATTAGGAGTGTTTGGAGAACAAGTTTGCAAACCCTGTAGACAGATGCTAGCTCACTGGGCAACAATGATCTTGTATACTTCTGTATACTTCTCAGACATAGATCACTGAAAGCAGGCAGGAGAGATATCACCAACATTGCCACTGCCACTAACAGATTAAGTGAAGCAATATTAGTAACCTCGCCCAGACTAACACACCTAGTGTAGAGGCTCTAATTACAATCAGCACCAATGGACAGGGAATGTTGTTTACACACCAGGTATTAGGCTCGTCTACTCCGTGTCGTCATTACAAAAGGTTTTTAGCTGGTCAGGGGCAACAATTCAAGGATGTTCTTGAATTCCCCTTAGTATAAAGTGTAACATTCGCACTGGCCCTTTGGCATTCCTGGTCCCTAACCACTCAAAATGAAACAGCAATGACAACTTCTAGCACCTTGTTCCGGAAGTGGCGGCGCTGCCTTGCAGCTGCGGCTCGCCTGTAGTCCGTTTGTCTTTTCTTTTTATTTGTTTTCTTTTTGTCCTGTTTCAGTTTATTCAGTTTATTTTAGTTGTGTATGTGTGGGGGGGGGTGGGAGAAACATGTTTTTGGTCTCTTCCTTTGGGGGGATGCGACCTTTTCTTGTCGTATCCCCCGTCTCCGTCTCCGTCTGCGCTGAGGCCTAATGGCGGAGCTGGCGGCCTCTAACTGGGACCGACCTCGAGGCTCCGGAGGCAGAGCCAGGACTTTCCAACGCGGCGGTGACCCGACTTCGGGCTGTGGTGGCGTTGCGGCGGCGGCAACCCGACTTCGGAGCCTCGGAGGCTTGGCCGCGGGCCCAGTGGACTTGGCCGCGGGCCCAGTGGACGACATCGTCGGGAGCTCGCAGGTCCCAGGTTGGTGACCTGTTTTTCCGGAGATCCCGCAACAACAGCTTCGTCCGCTGGACTGGAGGGTGGCAGCTTCGGCAGCTTCGACCGCCCCGGGCCGCGGAGTTTGAACCGGCACTTTCGCGGAGCTCGGATTCGGCCGCGGGACTTGCTTACCAACACCCAGCGGGGTCACAACATGGGAAACCTGCATCGCCTCAACGCAGAGGGAGAACAAGGAGGGAAGAGACAAGAACTTTAAGACTTTTGCCTTCCATCACAGTGAGGAGGAGCCTGGTAGACTCACTGTGGTGGATGTTAAATCTGTGTTTATTGTGTATTTTGTTATTTTATTCTATGTTATGACTGCAAGGCATGAAATTTTGTTCAGACTAAAAGGTCTGAATGACAATAACGGATACTTGACTTTGGTCTGGAGGAACTAGACAAGGTTCCCAAACTACCACCCACATGTCAGGTCAAGCATCTGCCCTTGTTACAGGATGTTCAGTGCCACAAAGATCACAGTTTAGTTTATTGTCACGTGTACTGAGGTACAGTGAAAAACTTTTGTCGCGTATTGTCGAGTCAGCATAGAGTCATAGAGTGATACAGTGTGGAAACAGGCCCTTCGGCCCAACTTGCCCACACCGGCCAACAATGTCCCAGCTACACTAGTCATAGAGTGATACAGTGTGGAAACAGGCCCTTCGGCCCAACTTGCCCATACCGGCCAACATGTCCCAGCTACACTAGTCCCACCTGCTTGCATTTGGTCCATATCCCACCAAACTTGTCCTATCAGGCAACTGAATCATCCTACGACAAACAGAGAGAAGTGCTGATCTTCCATCTACCTCATTGGTGACCCTCGGACTATCCTTGATCATATTCGTCATGATCGTACTCAACCTCAGCAGAAAGACAATACTTGATTACAATCGAGCCATTCCAGTGTACGGATACATGATAAGGGAATAATGTTTCGAGCAAGGTTAAGCCACCAAAGTACAATCAAGTTGTAGGAAGGAACTGCAGATGCTGCTTTAAACCAAAGAGAGACACAAAAAGCTGGAGTAACTCAGCGGGACAGGCAATATTTCTAGAGAGAAGGAACGGGTGACGTTTCGGTTTGGGACGAGTACGAACAAGGATAGTCCGATGGTTACCAATGAGGTAGATGGTAGATCAGCACTTCGCTCTGAGGTAGGATTATTTAGTTGCCTGATAACAGCTAGAAACATAGAAACATAGAAAATAGGTGCAGGAGTAGGCCATTCGGCCCTTCGAGCCTGCACCGCCATTGGTTTATACTCTCTAGAATTTAGGAGATTGAGAGGCGATCTTATAGAAACTTACAAAATTCTTAAGGGGTTTGACAGGCTAGATGCAGGAAGATTGCTCCCGATGTTGGGGAAGTCCAGGACAAGGGGTCACAGCTTAAGGATAAGGGGGAAATCCTTTAAAACCGAGATGAGAAGAACTTTTTTCACACAGAGAGTGGTGAATCTCTGGAACTCTCTGCCACAGAGGGTAGTCGAGGCCAGTTCATTGGCTATATTTAAGAGGGAGTTAGATGTGGCCCTTGTGGCTAAGGGGATCAGGGGGTATGGAGAGAAGGCAGGTACAGGATACTGAGTTGGATGATCAGCCATGATCATATTGAATGGCAGTGCAGGCTCGAAGGGCCGAATGGCCTACTCCTGCACCTAATTTCTATGTTTCTATGTTTCTATGTTTCAATATGATCATGGCTGATCATCCAACTCAGTATCCTGTACCTGCCTTCTCTCCATACCCCCTGATCCCTTTAGCCACAAGGGCCACATCTAACTCCCTCTTAAATAGAGCCAATGAACTGGCCTCAACTACCTTCTGTGGCAGGGAGTTCCAGAGATTCACCACTCTCTGTGTGAAAAATGTTTTTCTAACAGCTGGGAAGCTGATAACAGCTGGGAAGAAATGTCCTTGAATCTGGAGGTGTGCGTTTTCATCAGGCATCTCTAACACCACAAAGTAGCAGTGGAAACAAATCAGTTTCACCTCCTAGAACTACCCAAGAAATTGAGTGTAATCAAACAGCTCACTGCCCTATGGTCAATAGAGTCCCATCAAAAGACCAATGAAGCTGGGAAACTATAAAGAAGAGTATATTGTCCCCAGATTTTTAAAAATCCTTTGAAGTAATGTTTTTGAATTTTATAGAGAAACTATGTATGCCATAATCCAAATCATTACTAAAACTTGGTGAGTTGCCAAAAAGTTCACTTGATGTTGTCCTGCCCCAACTTCAGTCGACCCTTAGAGAATCGGCAATCTGCATTTATGTTGCGATCTCTACTTCAAAAGGATTCTATAATACAAACTTTGAATCTAAACCATAAGAGATGAGGCTACAAGGGAGGTTTTAAGGAGATTTTAATTTGTTTTTGTTTAATTAAGTTTAATTTAGAGGTACAGGGTGGAAACAAGCCCTTTAGCCCACCATGTCTGCGTCGATCCCTGTACACTAGTTCCATCCTACACACTAGGGACAATTTACAGTGGCCAATTAACCTACAAAACCTGACATCTTTGGAATGTGGGAGGAAACCGGAGCAGCCGGAGAAACCCACACAGTCACAGGTAGAACGTACAAACTTTGTTGAGACAAGCACCCGTAATTAGGATTGAATTTGGGTTTCTGGTGCTGTAAAGCAGCAACTCTACTGCTTAGCCAATGTGCCACCTATAAATGAATAGGGAGACGGCACTGAAATGATAAAGTCATTACAGAGTTGAGGAGCTTGGTTGTCAAAGGTATTACTGAAAATGGGGAGGCAATTAAAATCCAAGTTATATAACCATATAACAATTACAGCACGGAAACAGGCCATCTCGACCCTTCTAGTCCGTGCCGAACACTTACTCTCCCCTAGTCCCATATACCTGCGCTCAGACCATAACCCTCCATTCCTTTCCCGTCCATATACCTATCCAATTTATTTTTAAATGACAAAATCGAACCTGCCTCCACCACTTCCACTGGAAGCTCATTCCACACAGCTACCACTCTCTGAGTAAAGAAGTTCCCCCTCATGTTACCCCTAAACATTTGTCCCTTAATTCTCAAGTCATGTCCTCTTGTTTGAATCTTCCCTACTCTCAATGGGAAAAGCTTATCCACGTCAACTCTGTCTATCCCTCTCATCATTTTAAAGACCTCTATCAAGTCCCCCCTTAACCTTCTGCGCTCCAAAGAATAAAGACCTAACTCGTTCAACCTTTCTCTGTAACTTAGTTGCTGAAACCCAGGCAACATTCTAGTAAAGCTCCTCTGTAATCTCTCTATTTTGTTGACATCTTTCCTATAATTTGGCGAACAAAATTGTACACCATACTCCAGAATTGGCCTCACCAATGCCTTGTACAATTTTAACATTACATCCCAACTTCTCTACTCAAGTTGCTCAAGAAACTAGAATTGAAGGAGTCCAGAAATGTCTAAAGATTAGACACAAAATGCTGGAGTATCTCCACCGGCCAGGCAGCATCACTGGAGAACATGGATAGGTGACGTTTTGGGTGACAGGTGACGAGTCAGACTCATCGCCTGTCCATGTTCTCCAGAGATGCTGCCTGACGTGTTGAGTTACTCCACCATTTAGTGTCTTTCCTTGTAAACCAGCATCTGCAGTTCCTTGTTTTTACAATCTTTAAAGATTGTAGGGCTGCAACAGATAATAGATAACAGGGCAGCAACTTTAAAATTAAGGTTTTATTTAACCAAAAAGCTAATGTAGATAAGTTAAAACATGGTGATGGGTGATAGCAAAAGGATTTGAGTATATGAGCAGGGAGGTTCTACTGCAGTTGTACATGGTCTTGGTGAGACCACACCTGGAGTATTGCGTACAGTTTTGGTCTCCTAATCTGAGGAAAGACATTCTTGCCATAGAGGGAGTACAGAGAAGGTTCACCAGACTGATTCCTGGGATGGCAGGACTTTCATATGAAGAAAGACTGGATAAACTCGGCTTATACTCGCTAGAATTTAGAAGATTGAGGGGGGATGTTATAGAAACTTACAAAATTCTTAAGGGTTTGGACAGGCTAGATGCAGGAAGATTGTTCCCGATGTTGGGGAAGTCCAGAACAAGGGGTCACAGTTTAAGGAAGGGGAAATCTTTTAGGACCGAGATGAGAAAAACATTTTTCACACAGAGAGTGGTGAATCTGTGGAATTCTCTGCCACAGAAGGTAGTTGAGGCCAGTTCACTGGCTATATTTAAGAGGGAGTTAGATGTGGCCCTTGTGGCTAAGGGGATCAGGGGGTGTGGAGAGAAGGCAGGTACAGGATACTGAGTTGGATGATCAGCCATGATCATATTGAATGGCAGTGCAGGCTCGAAGGGCCGAATGGCCTACTCCTGCACCTATTTTCTATGTTTCTATGTTTCTATGAATGAGGACCACACAGCTGTATTTTAAATGACCCCAGTTTTGCAGTGGGAAAGGAGCGGGGAGAAGATGACAAGGATTCAACTTTAGTATCGAGGACTGTTTACAGTTATTTGCTTGGTTTCCTGAAGTAGTGACAGAAGATCATGAGAAACTCTGGGAGATTTTATGAATATCTGTTCAGTTTAATGTCTTCCTTCTTTCCAAGCTGAAGGATTAATGTTTCTGGTGAAACAGGAATTTAATATGAACACATTAAACTTGGACTAATCTTAACAATGTCGTTTTAAAACCTGTAGGGTCAACGATGTTGAGGAAGCAGCATCACCCCCTGGAAGCGATTTATTAGGAATGATTTGTATAAAGCAGAAATTACTTGCTCATTCTTCTGACCAGAAACATTACCACACAAGTTGAAAGTTACTGAAGCATACCAGCTGCTTGCCCTGGGAAGCTCAGTGTCGAGCCTGATAGAGGTTCCTTCCCTGATGGTTACCTCTTCAGTGATTCAAAGTTGCGATGATGACATTTTAGTTTGGGCGGCACGGTGGCACAGCGGTAGAGTTGCTGCCTTACAGCCCTTGCAGCACCAGAGACCCGGGTTCGATCCCGACTACGGGTGCTGCCTGTATAGAGTTTGTACCTTCTCCCCATGACCGCGTGGGTTATCTCCGAGATCTTCGGTTGCCTCCCACACTCCAAAGATGTGCAGGTTTGGAGGTTAATTGGCTTGGGTTTGTATCCTTGGTATAAGTGTAAATTGTCCCCAGTGTGTGTAGGCTTATGTTAACGTGCGGGGATCACTGGTCAGTGCGGACTCAGTGGGCCAAAGGGCCTACTTCCGCACTGTATCTCTAAACATTTTAGAGATATTTCGTCAAGTAAACTAAACCTACTTGCCTGAATGTACAATGCTGTGGATAGGGCATTCAATAGGTGCGATAGAGAATCATAGCATCATACAACACAGAAATGGGCTCTTTTCCCCCCCAATTTGAGCATGTACTGATTGCAATGCCTATTCATGCTAACCCATTTGCGAGCATTAAGCCTGTGTCTTCCCTTCAAGGGATATGGTAGAAAGCAGGAATGGGGCACTGATTGTGGATGATCAGCCACGATCATATTGAATGGTGGTGCTGGCTCCAAGTGCCGAATGGCCTACTCCTGCACCTATGTTTCTATTCCTTTCCCATGTAAGCATATGCCGAAATATATTTTAAACATCATCTTGGATCTGCCTCTATCATTTCCAGTAGCAGGTTGTTTCGGATAACTACCACAATCCCCTCACATCTCCTTTAAATCTCTTGCCGCTCACTTTACACACATGACATCGAGTTCCAGACTTCCCTACTTTGATAAAAAACTTTACACATCCATTCTATCCATAAAACATAGAACATAGAACAGCCACCATAGGGACATAATCCCATAATGTCAATGGGAACATGATGCCCAGTGAGATAAACAGAGAGTGGCGAATCTGTGGAATTCTCTGCCACAAAGGTAGTTGAGGCCAGTTCATTGGCTATATTTAAGAGGGAGTTAGATGTGGCCCTTGTGGCTAAAGGGATCAGGGGGTATGGAGAGAAGGCAGGTACGGGATACTGAGTTGGATGATCAGCCATGATCATATCGAATGGCGGTGCAGGCTCGAAGGGCCGAATGGCCTACTCCTGCACCTATTTTCTATGTTTCTATGTTTCTATCTCATCTGCTTACACGCGATCCATATCCCTCCATTCCCTACATATCCATATGCTGATCTAAAAACATCTGAAACACCACTATTCTCTGAGCCTCCTCCACTACCACTGGCAGTGCATTCCAGGCACTCTGTAAAAACCTGCCCCTAAAAACATCTCATGGAGTAGTAGCGTCATCTTTAAACACTACACGTTTCACCTTAGGTCTCCTTTAGTCTTTCACATTTCCACCCTGGGAAAAGACTATCTATCCTATCTATGCCTCTCATAATCTTATATATTTCTATCATTTCCCCTCAGCCTCTGATGCACATTGTATCTTTAAACTCTTAACCTCTGTATTGTCACCACATCCCTTAGAGTTTGGAGCGTGCACTATTTTGCAAGTGCGGTCTAACCAATGTTTTTTATAGCTGTGTTATAGATGTGATTTTAAAGCAGATGGGGACCTCAGTTCTAAGGAGTGAGAGCTCAAAGATGTCCAGAAAAACTCTAGCCCATTCGGCCATGCAAGTTGTAAGTATGAAGTCAGGTCCGACATCAGGGCCAGACCTATTCCGTATGTTCACCCTCATGAAGGATCCTGCAAAGAGTAGGAGTGAACGGGTCCTTTTCAGAATGGCAGGCAGTGGCGAGTGGAGTGGCGCAAGGCTCGGTGTTGGGGCCGCAACTGTTTACCATATATATTAATGATTTGGAAGAGGGAATTAGGAGCAACACTAGCAAGTTTGCGGATGACACAAAGCTGGGTGGCAGTGTGAACTGTGAAGAGGATGTTAGGAGGTTGCAGGGTGACCTGGACAGGTTGAGTGAGTGGGCAGATGCGTGGCAGATGCAGTATAATATAGATAAATGTGAGGTTATCCACTTTGACGGCAACAATAAGGGGGCAGATTATTATCTCAATGGGGTTAGGTTAGGTATGGGGAGGTGCAGCGAGACCTGGGCGTCCTTGTACACCAATCACTGAAAGTTGGCGTGCAGGTACAGCAGGCAGTGAAGAAAGCTAATGGAATGTTGGCCATCATAACAAGAGGATTTCAGTATAGGAGTAAAGAGGTTCTTCTGCAGTTGTGTAGGGCTCTGGTGAGACCACATCTGGAGCATTGTGTACAGTTTTGGTCTCCTTATTTGAGGAAGGACATCCTTGTGATTGAGGCAGTGCAGCGTAGGTTCACGAGATTGATCCCTGGGATGGCGGGACTGTCATATGAGGAAAGATTGAAAAGACTAGGCTTGTATTCACTGGAGTTTAGAAGGATGAGGGGGAATCTTATAGAAACATATAAAATTATAGACAAGCTAGATGCAGGAAAAATGTTCCCAATGTTGGGCGAGTCCAGAACCAGGGGCCACAGTCTTAGAATAAAGGGGAGGTCATTTTAAGACTGAGGTGAGAAAAAACTTTTTGACCCAGAGAGTTGTGAATTTGTGGAATTCCCTGCCACAGAGGGCAGTGGCTAGAGGAATCAAGGGATATGGGGAGAAGGCAGGCACGGGTTATTGATTGGGGACGATCAGCCATGTTGGCTCGAAGGGCCAAATGCCTCCTCCTGCCTATATGTTTCTATGTTACTGACATCGGGCTCCATGACTGAGGCTGCATTATCATAGGGAGCTGTGTGGGCCCATGATGTACTCAACAATCAGATGTTTGGAAGATTAGAGCAAGCATTTAACGGCCCATCTCCATTTGCCCCTGAGAAGCGGCGATGAGCTGCTTTCTTGACCCGCTGTAGTCCTTGAGGTCTGGGTTTATCCACAATGCTGTTGGTGAGGGAATCCTCGCATTTTGATTCAGTGCCTTTGAAGGAATAGCAATTAAAGAAAAGAAGGAAAAGGTTTCATAACAGTTAAATCTTCACCAATTATTAGTCTCAATGAACATGTTTTTTAGTCTTGTTAAAATGCATAATCAAAATGCCATCGAAATAGTTCAATATTAACTAAGATTTATACTCTCGAATGGAATTTGAATAGAAAAACACATGGTAACCTTTCTAATAAATTTGATGCATGAAGCCAGGTGAATCTTCGGACTTCACACCATTGTCTGCATTTAAATAGTGAGTCTCAAATACATATGTTATCACCAGACAGCTGGCAGTGCTGGATGGCTAAAGGCAGGAATTTGGGAGGACACAGTACACATGAATAATGTGAGCATTACTGGCCCTGTTCTTATTCTCACCAGTAAATTCAATTTACAGCTTTCCCAGGGAAAAATATCAAGTGTTAGCTATTATGGACAGCCATGAAAGCACCACTTCTGTACCAGCCTGGAACTAAACAAATTATCTGTCATTTCTGCTCTGGACTGATGTGTGGTCTGATGGCTTTTTAACACTTTTCATACGTTCCATTTACTAACTGAGTGCTGGTGTTGGTCAGAGAGTGACTATGGTTGGCGTTATTCGCATGTTCCAAATCCCAATGTTCATTAGCTATGAACATTCAATGGATGTCTGCAGTTTTCACCTTTTACTCATGACATGGAATATGGGACATGCTCTCTTTTAAAAGTTTTGAAGTTATTAAAATTCTTGTGTTTAAAACAAGTCTCCATACGTCCCATGAAAGATTAGGGCATAGTGAGTAACAATGATCCCTGCCTTTGCCCCTTTCAGCACCTAGTTTGAGTGCCCATGCACAGAGTTGAGTGTGGGTGTGTGATGTTGTTGGGGGGGGGGGGTGTTACCGGAAATAATATAAGATGGGGAAATTGGAAACCAGCAACTTGGTTTTGCAAAGAAAATCAGGTATGGTGTAGAATCAGATCTTCTTGGACAGGTTCTTGGCATTGAGAAAGTCTTGCTTCATTCCAGTTTTGTGAGTTGTGAAGTAGCAAGTAAGGTCATAAGGTCATATGGAATAGGAGCAGAATTAGGCCATTCGCCCCATCAAGTCCACTCTGCCATTCAATCATAGCGGATCTATCTCTCCCTTCTAACCCCATTCTCCTGCCTTCTCCCCATAACCCCTCACACCCGGACTATTCAGGAATCTGGTCGGAAGAAGGGTCTCGACCCAAAATGTCATCCATTCCTTCTATCCAGAGATGTTGCCTTTCCCGCTGAGTTACTCCAACATTTTGTGTCTATCTTCGATTTAAACCAGCATCTGCAGTTCCTTCCTACAACTAACATCTACCTATCTCTGCTTTAAAAATGTTAATTGGCTTGGCCTCCTGTGGCAAAGAATTCCACAGATTCACCACCCTCTGATTAAATAAATTCCTTCTCATCTCCTTCCTAAAGCTGTGTGGCAGTGTGAACTGTGAGGAGGATGCTATGAGAATGCAGGGTGACTTGGACAGGTTGGGGGAGTGGGCAGATGCATGGCAGATGAAGTTTAATGCGGATAAACGTGAGGTTATCCACTTTTGTAGCAAAAACGGGAAGGCACATTACTATCTAAATGGCGTCAAGTTGGGAAAAGGGGAAGTACAACGGGATCTGGGGGTCCTTGTACATCAGTCTATGAAAGTAAGCATGCAGGTACAGCAGGCAGTGAAGAAAGCGAATGGTATGTTGGCCTTTATAACAAGAGGAATCGAATATAGGAACAAAGAGGTCCTTCTGCAGTTGTACAGAGCCCTAGTGAGACCACACCTGGAGTATTGTGCAGTTTTGGTCCCCTAAAGTGAGGAAGGACATTCTTGCTATTGAGGGAGTGCAGCGTAGGTTTACAAGGTTAATTCCCGGGATGGCGGGACTGTCATATGCTGAGAGAATGGAGCAGCTGGGCTTGTACACTCTGGAGTTTAGAAGAATGAGAGGGGATCTCATTGAAACATATAAGATTGTCAAGGGCTTGGACATGCTAGAGGCAGGAAATATGTTCCCGATGTTGGGGGAGTCCAGAACCAGGGGCCACAGTTTAAGAATAAGGAGTAAGCCATTTAGAACGGAGATGAGGAAACACCTTTTCTCACCGAGAGTGGTGAGTCTGTGGAATTCTCTGCCTCAGAGGGCGGTGGAGGCAGGTTCTCTGGATGCTTTCAAGAGAAAGCTAGATAGGGCTCTTAAAAATTGCGGAGTCAGGGGATATGGGGAGAAGGCAGGAATGGGGTACTGAATGGGGATGATCAGCCATGATCACATTGAATAGCGGTGCTGGCTCAAAGGGCCAAATGGCCTACTCCTGCACCTATTGTCTATTGTCTATTGTCTAAAGGAATGTCCTTTAATTCTGAGGCTATGAAAGATTCTTTCATAGATGGGGAAAGTGGAACCCGATGGGATGAGAAGGGTGTGGGATGGTGTAGCTTGTGTAGTGGTGTGCTCTTTCCGCCCTCTATACAGAACCTCTGCCTTCTCCCATTGCATGGTAGTAAGGACCTCAATACCATCCCGAATGCTCCTTCTCCACTTTGAGCAATCATTGGCCAGAGGTTCTCAGGAGGCAGGGAGGATGTTGCACTTCTTCAAGAAAGATCATTTTTGAATATCTTGTCCTTCGCCCAATAGGTAATCTCTCTCAAGGACCGAATATGGAATACAGTGTCTTTTTCGGGAATCCAGTGTCAGGCATGCAACTGAGTGATCTGCCCAATGTATCCACCTTAATGTAATGAGGAAACAATGTGGAAGAAAGGGACTGCAGATGCTGGTTTACCAAGGAATGGTACAAAATGCTGGAGTAACTCAGTGGGTCAGGCAACATCCCTGGAGAACATGGATAGGTGAGGGCCTGCCTCATTGCTGAGGTTATTGGATTGGGAGAGGACACTTACGTTGGTTTCTTATCCTTCCAGTGAAATGGGAGGAATTTGTAGAGTTAGAAGTAGTAGTACTTTGCCAATGATTTGAGGTGCCTGCTTTGGGAGTCATAAGATCATGTGATAGGAGAAAAATTAGGCCATTCGACCCATCAAGTCTACTCCACCATTAAATCATGGTTGATCTATCTCACCCTCCTATCCCCATTCTCCTGCTTTCTCCCCATAACCTCTGACACTCGTACAGTATCTTTGGTGTTACCTCAATGTGAATGAGTCTGAGTGAAGTAAACACTATTAGCTTTAACCTTATTTACCACAATATTAGTTATGTAATTTGCAATATAGGAGGATTTGAATCGCTACTACCTGGTTTCAAGCATATAGATTCTCCCGGGTCCACATGGTTAAACTTTGGAAATCCCTGCCTCAGCCACCCTGCACTTCTTGCCGTTTGTGTGTTGATTATTGTGTGTTGTTGAGAGATTCGCCGTTGAATTATTGTTAATGGTCTGAAGATCCTGAACTCACCTGATTTATTGCATTAAATTTGGTACTTTTTTAAACTATATGACCTTATTATCACATGTGACATGTCACGGTGAAATTCTTTATTTTGCATACACAAATATGCAAAGAGTCGCCACATATCGGGTGCTGACAAAGTTACAAAGTATTCCATCTTGTCCCCAATGTCCTTCTTTGTTCTCTCAGTGCTCCCTCTCCGCCCACGCCAGGTCCCCGTTTGTTCTCTGACCCCCACGGTGTGTCCTCCAGAACATTATGCCGTGTCCTTTCCAGTCTAAGTCTAAGACCATTAGTTTTGCACCAGTTGCGAGGCTTTGATCTTCAAATATTGTTCAGTACAATTAACTGAAGGTTGTGCTGCCGCATTGAAGGTGGTGATGAATTTCATTATCAATGTCTCACTTTGCATTGAGGTAACACCCAAGATCCTTAAAGGAGTTCATGGCTTCTAAGGACTTGGACTAAAGCTTACTTTTTGGAAGATGCCTGAGTGAATGAGCTCGTTGCTCAGGCTCCCAGTCTGAGGAAACACAAGAGTCATCTGCATACAGCTATTTGTCTACGAGATGCAGTTGAACTTGGCTTTACTATTTGTTGCTGAGGGTTGTATGATTTCCCAATGGCATGGAAGATTAGCTCCATTCCCACATGACATTTATTGGAGGTGAGGTGCAATGTAGTGATGAAAAGGATTAAGGAACGTCTTGGGGCACTGACACAGTTGACATGGGCGTATCATGAGATTGATACAATTATGGACCTGTTGGCTTAGATGATGGTGTGTAGGAAGGAACTGCAGATGCTGGTTTAAACCGAAGATAGACACAAAATGCAGGACAGGCAGTATCTCTGGAGAGAAGGAATGGGTGACGTTTCGGGTCGGGGCCCTTCGTCAGACTCTTCAGTCTGACATAGATTATGGTTTGGATGTCTGTGTGAAACTAATGTGGCGACACAGCTCTGTTGCATTGATCACTACAATCCAATTAGCCAATAATATTATTGGCCAATTTCTCTCGCAAAGAGTTTTTGGAGTGAATGCGGAATTTCTGCTGCAAATGATTAAATTGAACAATATTTTTTATGGTGGTATCCAATCAATTTTAATTATATACACAACAAAATGAAATGGCATGAAATAGATGCGTATAAAGGCTTTTAAACACCAAAACCAATAATCATGGGTTACACATATTTGTATGTCCTGAGGTTTTGAATACAATAGTGTATGAATCAAATACTTTCAAAACCTGCTTTCTTTTCACTTCTATATAAGCCACTTTTTGCTTTTATGTTATGGTAAATATGTTTCTGTGTATAAGTGGGTTGGATGGTACTGCTAGACTTTCAAGAAGCAAAATGTTGTTTGTGGCTTCTCCTCTCTTTCTAAAGAGTATAAACGAGAGCATTCTCATAACAGCATTAAATGATTCACATTTTTAGAAAAAAATGCTCTTAAATTAGGTTATAGTTTAGAGATACAGTGCGGAAACAGGCCCTTCAGCTCACCGAGTCCGCACCGACCAGCGATCCCCGCACATTAACACTGCCCTACACACGCTAGGGATAACTTTTACATTTACACCAAGCCAATTCACATACGAACCTGGGAGGAAACCGATGATCTCGGAGGAAACCCACGCAGGTCATGAGGAGAATGTACAAACTCTGTACAGTCATTCACCCGTAGTCAGGATCAAACCCAGGTCTCTGGTGCTGTAAGCTAGTAGCTCTACCACTGTGCCATCATGACGCCCTGAAAAGTTGTTTTAAAAATCTTTCAAGAAACTGAATAATCCTACAAAATAACTTTCACAAACACCATTGAAATACTGATAACCTAAACATTAATCTTACTTGATCTATGTCCCCATAAATGATCAATAATGAATGCTTCCCTAACAAAATAAAACAGCTTTGGACATTTTATATGGGCTGAGTTATGTCAAAACTAGAAAATGATGTGACTGCCGTCATTTCCATCCCATGATTAAGATGTGAATTTCCTGCACAAACTTCAGATATGACTGTGATAGATGTGTTACTACAACTTCCTTGATGAAGCAGAATAAATATGCTGCAAGCATTGGGCTCCCACAGCCTATCGTTGCAGCATGACTTACAGTTACCAAGGACAATAAGTGTGAAAATAGTGAAAATATCCATTTACTGTAATCCTGGTAGTGACATTTAGTTTTGTTTAGGTAGACAAAAGTGCCTGAGAAACTCAGCGGGTGCAGCAGCATCTATGGAGCGAAGGAAATAGGCAACGCTTCGGACAGGCTTCTTCAGACTGATTTAGTTTTGTTTAGTTTAGAGATACAGTGCCGAAACAGGCTGAACAGCACTAGAGATAAACGATAAGTACAGGAGACAGGAATGAATGACCATGCCAATAATTCCTGTATTCGTATGCACAAAATGTGTTGTTGGCAAAGATCTACTGGGAAAGTTCATGAAGATCACCTGGAGGAGTGAATGCGGAACTGCTGTTGCAAATGTCTAAAGTGAACAACATTTTATTTGGTAGTGGAATCTAGTCCATGTATATTATATACACAGTAAAAAAAAGCAGCCCGTAGACTAGCACAGATGTTTTTTTCATCGAAATTGTGAAGATAGGGTAGTGGATGTTGTATAACTAATGGGCCTGTCCCACTTAGGTGAATTGTCAAGTTACCGGCAGTCGCCTGAAAACCAGCGACTGTAACGGCGACTGTCAGAGTGGAACACACACACACACACACATCGCTTCCTTCACCAGCCCATTATGCAGGCGGGGGACAGGACAAGTGGGGGGAACACTGTCTGAGTGAAATTCACACGGTGCAAAGCCAAGGTGATACCGCGATGAACAGGAAGGTTGGTGCTGTAATTAAGACGGCTAAAGCACAGTGTACGGTAAGTCCTTTAATAGAGGGTTGAAGGGGCTGGGGTGGGGGGGGGGGGGAGAGGGGGGGGGAGAAGGAGGGGGAATGAGTGGAGACAACATTTAAGAAGCCAGAGATACACAGCTGTGAAGTTCGGCGGACATTGAACATTACCGGTCGGTTATCCTTGGTTCTGAAAACTACTGCTTACGTTTTATTTCCCCAATGAGCCAATGAAAGTCACCGGTCAGCACCGGCTACATCCTACGAGAACCTTCGACCTCCTGGCGACCCACTAGGACCTCCTGGCGACCCACCTACAGCACGAGGATTCTCGCTACTTTCCATGGCGGCTGCATTCTAGTCGCCCCTAATTTTTCAACATGTTCCAGAATGCGAGAACTCCTCACGACCATGTGGTGACTCCCCGGCAACCACCCGCGAACATGTGGCGACCATGTGGCAACTGCATAGTCTCCTGCAGTCGCCTAAAAAGCTGCATAAGTGGGACAGGTCCATTAGGCTTTTGATATGATCCCTCATGGTAGGCTGATCCAGAAGATTAAGATGTATCAGATTCATGATGACATGGTCATGTGGATTTGGGACTGGCTTAGCCATGAAAGACAGAGGGTTGTGGTGGAAGGTAGATATTCTGGTTGGAGGACTGTGTTCAGTGGAATGTGGATATTTATATATATATAAATGACCTAGATGTAAATGCAGATGGGTTGGTGAGTAGGTTTGCTGACAACAGCAAAACTGGAGGAGTTGCACAGTGAGGAATGCTGTCAGAAGATACAATGGGATTAAGATCAGCTGTAGAAATGGGTGGAGAAATGGCAGATGGAGTTTAAGCCGAGCAACCAAAACCAATAATCATGGGTTACACATATTTGTATGTCCTGAGGTTTTGAATACAATAGTGTATGAATCAAATACTTTCAAAACCTGCTTTCTTTTCACTTCTACATAAGCCACTTTTTGCTTTTATGTTATGGTAAATATGTTTCTGTGTATAAGTGGGTTGGATGGTACTGCTAGACTTTCAAGAAGCAAAATGTTGTTTGTAGCTTCTCCTCTCTTTCTAAAGAGTATAAACGAGAGAACATTCTCATAACAGCATTAAATGATTCACATTTTTAGAAAAAAATGCTCTGAAATTAGTTTATAGTTTAGAGATACAGTGCGGAAACAGGCCCTTCAGCTCACCGAGTCTGCACCGACCAGCGACCCCCGCACATTAACACTGCCCTACACACGCTAGGGATAACTTTTACATTTACACCAAGCCAATTCACATACGAACCTGGGAGGAAACCGATGATCTCGGAGGAAACCCACGCAGGTCATGAGGAGAATGTACAAACTCTGTACAGTCATTCACCCGTAGTCAGGATCAAACCCAGGTCTCTGGTGCTGTAAGCTAGTAGCTCTACGCTGTGCCATCATGACGCCCTGAAAAGTTGTTTTAAAAATCTTTCAAGAAACTGAATAATCCTACAAAATAACTTCCACAAACACAATTGAAATACTGATAACCTAAACATTAATCTTACTTGATCTATGTCCCCATAAATGATCAATAATGAATGCTTCCCTAACAAAATAAAACAGCTTTGGACATTTTATATGGGCTGAGTTATGTCAAAACTAGAAAATGATGTGACTGCCATCATTTCCATCCCATGATTAAGATGTGAATTTCCTGCACAAACTTCAGATATGACTGTGATAGATGTGTTACTACAACTTCCTTGATGAAGCAGAATAAATATGCTGCAAGCATTGGGCTCCCACAGCCTATCGTTGCAGTTATGCCTTACAGTTACCAAGGACAATAAGTGTGAAAGTAGTGAAAATATCCATTTACTGTAATCCTGGTAGTGACATTTAGTTTTGTTTAGGTAGACAAAAGTGCCTGAGAAACTCAGCGGGTGCAGCAGCATTTATGGAGCGAAGGAAATAGGCAACGTTTTGTACAGACTTCTTCAGACTGATTTAGTTTTGTTTAGTTTAGAGATACAGTGCCGAAACAGGCTAAACAGCAATAGAGATAAAGGATAAGTACAGGAGACAGGAATGAATGACCATGCCAATAATTCCTGTATTCGTATGCACAAAATGTGTTGTTGGCAAAGATCTACTGGGAAAGTTCATGAAGATCACCTGGAGGAGTGAATGCAGAACTGCTGTTGCAAATGACTAAAGTGAACAACATTTTATTTGGTAGTGGAATCTAGTCCATGTATATTATATACACAGTAAAAAAAAGCAGCCCATAGACTAGCACAGATGTTTTTTAAATCGAAATTGTGAAGATAGGGTAGTGGATGTTGTATAACTAATGGGCCTGCCCCACTTAGGTGAATTGTCAAGTTGCCGGCAGTCGCCTGAAAACCAGCGACTGTAACGGCGACTGTCAGAGTGGAACACACACACACACGGACACACACACACACATCGCTTCCTTCACCAGCCCATTATGCAGGCGGGGGACAGGACAAGTGGGGCGAACACTGTCTGAGTGAAATTCACACGGTGCAAAGCCAAGGTGATACCTCGATGAACAGGAAGGTTGGCGCTGTAATTAAGACGGCTAAAGCACAATGTACGGTAAGTCCTTTAATAGAGGGTTGAAGGGGCTGGGGGGGAGAGGGGGGGGAAGGGGGGGGGAGAGGGGGGGGGAGAGGGGGGGGGAGTGGAGAAATTTAAGAAGCCAGAGACACAGGGCTATGAACCGGCGGACATTAAATGTAACGGTCGGTTATGCTTGGTTCTGAAAACTACTGCTTACGTTTAAGTGTTGGGCCGCAAGTGAGCCAATGAAATTCACCGGTGCTACAACCGGTCTATCGACGAAACTACGAGACCCTCGATTCCTGGCACACCCACGAGGACCTCCTGGCGACCCATCTACAGCACGAGAATTCTCGCTACTTTCCATGGCGGCTTCATTCTGGTCGCCGCTAATTTTTCAACATGTTGAAAAATTCATGGGGACCATAATGAGGCCGTGACTAGTTCCCAGAATGCGGGAACTCCTCACGACCATGTGGTGACTCCCCGGCAACCACCCGCGAACATGTGGCGAACATGTGGCAACTGCATAGTCTCCTGCAGTCGCCTAAAAAGCCACATAAGTGGGACAGGTCCATCAGGCTTTTGATATGATCCCTCATGGTAGGCTGATCCAGAAGATTAAGATGTATCAGATTCATGATGACATGGTCATGTGGATTTGGGACTGGCTTAGCCATGAAAGACAGAGGGTTGTGGTGAAAGGTAGATATTCTGGTTGGAGGACTGTGTTCAGTGGAATGTGGATATTTATATATATATAAATGACCTAGATCTAAATGCAGATGGGTTGGTGAGTAGGTTTGCTGACAACAGCAAAACTGGAGGAGTTGCACAGTGAGGAATGCTGTCAGAAGATACAATGGGATTAAGATCAGCTGTAGAAATGGGTGGAGAAATGGCAGATGGAGTTTAACCCGAGCAAGTGTGAGGTGTGGTGCTTTGGGAGGTTGAATGTAAGGAGAGAGCATAGTTAATGGATCTCTATAGGGCTTTGAATAGGTCGCATTTGGAGCATTGCATGCAAGTTCCAGTCGCCTCATTAAAAGAAAAATGTGGAGGCTTATGTGCAAATTAACAGAATAATGTGAAGATTGTAGTGTATCCTTAGGCAGTACAAAATGTTACTAAAGTGCACTAATGGAATAACTGAAAGGGGTAGAGTTAATAATAAAATTACGCAGCAGCACCTCCAAGTAGGTTATTAGTTCAGGAGTCTGATAGCAGTGGGGAAAAAGCAAGTCTTGATGTCTGGCTTTCAAGCATTCGTATCTTCTCCCGGACGCTCCCGGCAGGCAGCAGGGCAGGACACACACAGCAGGTGGACTGATGTCGGAGGACCCACCCGGTAGGCCCGACTCGACCACCGCCGTCCACAAAGCAGCCCCAAGCCACCGGGGTCGACGGGAAGTGCCCCACTGAGAGGGAGGAGGGACCGAGAACAATGGGGGGACCTGGTGTGGGGGAGCAAACAAGAACAAAGGGGGGTCTGGAGGTGGGGAGGTGGGGGGGAAGGTAGGTCTGCTGCCACGTACAGCTCAGACGGTAGATAGGACTGTTCGGTGCTTTTGTAACTTTGCAACACGTGGCGACACTTGTGTACTGCCTAGGTGTATGCAGAACACAGGTACATGTGACAATAAAGTTACATTCATTCATTCATTCCTAGAATGTAGAAGAGGGAAAATGTAGTGGCCAGTAGTGGCGTAGACATTCTTAATGATGCTCTCAGCCTTTCTGACACAACACTGGGGACATAGACTGGATGGAAGAAAGTGATGAGCCTGTGATGGATGAACACTCTCTACAGGTTTAGTTTAGTTTAGAGATACTGCGCGGAAACAGGCCCTTCGGCCCACCGGGTCCGCGCCGACCAGCGATCCCCGCACATTAACACTATCCTACACTCTCTAGGGACAATTTTTGTATTTATACCAAGCCAATTAACCTACGACGTGGAAGCTTCGATCGCCCCAACGCAGGTGCTTCGACGGCACAGATCAACGGGAGAATAAAAGAGGAAGAGGATTAGACTTTATTGCCTTCCATCACAGTGAGGAACGTGGGGAATCCACAGTGGTGGATGTTTATGTTAACTTTTATGTAGTTGTGTGTCTTGTTGCTTTTTTTTTTAGTATGGCTGTCTGGTGATTCGAATTTCACTGTACCTTAATTGGTACACGTGACAATAAACTGAGCCTTGAAACCTTGAACCTTGAAATGAGAAGCAGGCTGACTATAGAAGGCTCAAAGGACGTAAGAAATGAAGAAAGGAAATGAGAAAAGGAAAGAAAAAACCACAAGAAAAGTGGCAATTGAAATGAGATGTAACAATTATATAAAGGATGTAAGAACAGAGACACAAAGGGTTTGTAGATCATTTAGGGAAGGTTGTGAAACTGGTGAAATGCAAAGCACACAGAGCTCAAGGCTTTAAAATTCCACTTGCAGCACGGTGACATTTTATTGGACAAAGCATCCATGACATGGTGTGGGCCATGTTTTTGAACTATGTTAAAGGAGCCAAATTAGTGTAATTCACTGTTAAAAAAAACAAAAAAAAAACGCCTCTACATTACTCCAGTTTAGTTCAGTTTCAGTTTCAGTTTAGTTTATTGTCAAGTATAACTGAGGTACAGTGAAAAGCTTTTTGTTGAGTGCTATCCAGTCAGCAGAAAGACAATACATGATTACAATCGATCCATTTACAGTGTAGAGAGTTAAGAGTCTGGAGAGATTGTCATACGGGTTTGTAGATCTGCTTCTATGGCTGGCCCGCAAATAGTCGCCTGGGTTGGGCACCATCTTGGAAGAACCTTTTTCCATCTATCTAAATGTTAAAAGGGTGGAATTTAATGTGTTTTTTTGTGTTTGGATATGTACGGAGAGCAGAAACACTGTGCCAGTTATTTAAGAGACTTAGTTGTAAGTAAGATGGACATGTGACAACTGTGGTCTATCATGAACATGCCTATCAATTCCTGTATGCAAACACATCTTGGATTATCATTATGCCACACACACAAATTTCCTGTCATTAGCCTAGTGGGAATAATTGAGCTGTAGCGGTAAACCGATTAAACGTTGATGTTTTATTACTTTTTATGCAGTTTTGTTTACATATACAGAATGCCATCATGACCAACTTCCACTATATTTCCCGCAGTTTGAATAGATTTTTATGGAATCCTTATGAGAAACATATGGTGTGAGCTCTGCAGTTTCCTTGGGCCCCAAATGTTTACCTAGATTTTGTTTGTTCGTGCTGAAGCTTATGTTCTAGTGTGTGCTAATGAGATCGATGGGGAAACCGAGGTAAAAATAAACATTGGAAATGTGAGTGCAAAATAACATAATTGCAGGCAGAATCATGAAAGCCAAATAAAATGTATCATTGTAAAGGATAATGATGGGGAGATTATCCCAAAAGGAAAGGATGGAATTTCCTGTGTATCTACACTTAATGACAAAAGAAATCAGATAGCTGGATGAACTGCTACTGAGTTTCATTGGTCTGTTTTACAAGTCCCAGGTAATTAATTTCAGAAAGTTCTCGCAGTAAGCAATTGTTGAAATAATGCTATAGTTATAATTCATGTACTGTTGAGAATAGGACTTGCCATTCGGTTTTGAGTTATATAGATCAACATAGCATTGTACTCAGCCTACATTAAAACATGTTTAAATGCACAAAAGGAGCTATTCAACTGGGTCTTGAATGGACATATTAATGAGCGGATTGTCCACTCAGCTTTCTAATAACATGAAGACAGCGAAGGAGGTTATACTTCAGATCTTAGCCATGACGCAGGAAGATTAAAAAGTGCTTGGTAAAAGTGCTCTTTATATTATTAAAGGCATATGGTCATGTTCATTAAAAGCCAATATCATGTTCCCAGTGGCACTTGATTAGTCACAAGATGATTGTATTGTTCATTGCAACTCTCATTTGGTTTGTGAGCAGTGGCCAACTGAAACAGATGTACGCAACTGAAAACTTACAGATTGCTCTTGTATGACTGACCAATTAATAAAAAAATTAAATTGAACTGTTGCAATGTAGAGTTCATATCCGTGAAAATCTACTTGTAACTAAAATGGACACATGATTAGCTTTGCCTGTTTAGTTTAATGTAGAGATACAGCATGGAAAAAGACTCTTCAGCCCACCGGGTCTGCCCTGTCCAGCGATCCCCGCAAACTAACACACATTCTGGACAATTTGTAATATTTGCCAAAGCTACAAAACTGTATGTCTTTGCAGCGTGGGCAGAAAGCAGAGCTGACGGAGAAAACCCATGCAGGTCACGAGGAGAGCGTACAAACTCTAACCAGACAGCACAACTGGGGTTGAATTTGAAATGGGGAGGGCAGGATATCGTGGAGCTAGGAAGCCAATACTGGCAAAAGGATGTGGTCTTCTAATACATCAATAGAGGAGTGGGATTATGCATCACTGCAAAAGCTGTTTTCCACAGAGAATAAGAGAGCACAGTGCACAGTACACAGACTACACATCTAAACCTGAGTTTTACGTTAGTTCTTGGAACATGTGATTTTTGTGATAGGGAGTTCAAATAAATAATTAAAGCTCAGTATAAGGGCAAGGTTATGTTTTCAAGTGAATGACTGAAGATTGGAAATGGAGATGGGATGGGTCCCATAAGCCCAGTATAAGTGCAAGTTATGTTTTCATGTGAGTGACTAAAGATTGGAATTGGAGATGGGACGGGTCTCATAAAGTTAGTATTATTTATAATTTATAGTACTAATACAGACTTTGGAATCAAAATCTGGATGACGCCAGATACAGAAGAATAACAGTAAAAATACTGAGAATAACAAATACTAACGCATTAAATTAAAAATTGTGCGGCTCGGTGGCGCTGGGGCAGAGTTGTTGCCTTACAGCACTTGCAGCACCAGATACTCTGGTTCGATCCCGACTACGAGTTTGTACATTCTCTCTGTGACCGCGTAGGTTTCCTCCCACACTCCAAAGACGTACTGATTTGTAGGTTAATCGGTTTGGTATAAAAATGTGAATTGTCCCTAGTGTGTGTAGGATAATGTTAATGTGCGGGGATCGCTGGTCAGTGCGGACTCGGTGGGGCCGAAGGGCCTGTTTTCGCGCTGTATCTCTAAACTAAACTAAACTAAATAATAATATCTTTGCAGAATGTAATTCTTAACAATTAAGTTTTATCATAGATGGAGTGAGAAGAGAGGTTACATGTTGTAAAATAACTATTTAAACGGTTTAGAGGATTTACAAGTACTAATACACGGGTCTGAAGAAGGGTCTCGACTTGAAACATCTGCTATTCCTTCTCTCCAGAGATGCTGCCTGTCCCGCTGAGTTACTCAGGCATTTTGTGTCTAAC